>NW_027040329.1:110281-250000 GCF_034236695.1 Oncorhynchus nerka | reverse complement strand
CCTTCTTGATCCAAATCAGTCAGGTTTCAAGACTAGTCATTCAACTGAGACTGCTCTTCTCTGTATCACGGAGGCGCTCCGCACTGCTAAAGCTAACTCTCTCTCCTCTGCTCTCATCCTTCTAGACCTATCGGCTGCCTTCGATACTGTGAACCATCAGATCCTCCTCTCCACCCTCTCCGAGTTGGGCATCTCCGGCGCGGCCCACGCTTGGTTGCGTCCTACCTGACAGGTCGCTCCTACCAGGTGGCGTGGCGAGAATCCGTCTCCTCACCACGTGCTCTCACCACTGGTGTCCCCCAGGGCTCTGTTCTAGGCCCTCTCCTATTCTCGCTATACACCAAGTCACTTGGCTCTGTCATAACCTCACATGGTCTCTCCTATCATTGCTATGCAGACGACACACAATTAATCTTCTCCTTTCCCCCTTCTGATGACCAGGTGGCGAATCGCATCTCTGCATGTCTGGCAGACATATCAGTGTGGATGACGGATCACCACCTCAAGCTGAACCTCGGCAAGACGGAGCTGCTCTTCCTCCCGGGGAAGGACTGCCCGTTCCATGATCTCGCCATCACGGTTGACAACTCCACTGTGTCCTCCTCCCAGAGCGCTAAGAACCTTGGCGTGATCCTGGACAACACCCTGTCGTTCTCAACTAACATCAAGGCGGTGGCCCGTTCCTGTAGGTTCATGCTCTACAACATCCGCAGAGTACGACCCTGCCTCACACAGGAAGCGGCGCAGGTCCTAATCCAGGCACTTGTCATCTCCCGTCTGGATTACTGCAACTCGCTGTTGGCTGGGCTCCCTGCCTGTGCCATTAAACCCCTACAACTCATCCAGAACGCCGCAGCCCGTCTGGTGTTCAACCTTCCCAAGTTCTCTCACGTCACCCCGCTCCTCCGCTCTCTCCACTGGCTTCCAGTTGAAGCTCGCATCCGCTACAAGACCATGGTGCTTGCCTATGGAGCTGTGAGGGGAACGGCACCTCAGTACCTCCAGGCTCTGATCAGGCCCTACACCCAAACAAGGGCACTGCGTTCATCCACCTCTGGCCTGCTCGCCTCCCTACCACTGAGGAAGTACAGTTCCCGCTCAGCCCAGTCAAAACTGTTCGCTGCTCTGGCCCCCCAATGGTGGAACAAACTCCCTCACGACGCCAGGACAGCGGAGTCAATCACCACCTTCCGGAGACACCTGAAAACCCACCTCTTTAAGGAATACCTAGGATAGGATAAAGTAATCCCTCTCACCCCCCCTTAAAAGATTTAGATGCACTACTGTTCCACTGGATGTCATAAGGTGAATGCACCAATTTGTAAGTCGCTCTGGATAAGAGCGTCTGCTAAATGACTTAAATGTAAATGTGTAAATATTTGTATGAACACAACAAGATTCAACAACTGAGACATAAACTGAGCAAGTTCCACAGACATGTGACTAACAGAACTGGAATAATGTGTCCCTGAACAAAGGGTGGGTCAAAATAAGTAACAGTCAGTATCTGGTCTGGCCACCAGCTGCATTAAGTACTGCAGTGCATCTCCTCCTCATGGACTGCACCAGATTTGCCAGTTCTTGCTGTGAGATGTTACCCCACTCTTCCACCAAGGCACTAGCCCTCACCCTCCGATCTAACAGGTCCCAGACGTGCTCAATAGGATTGAGATCCGGGCTCTTCTCTGGCCATGGCAGAACACTGATATTCCTGCCTTGCAGGAAATCACGCACAGATCGAGCAGTATGGCTGGTGGCATTGTCATGCTGGAGGGTCATGTCAGGATGAGCCCGCAGGAAGGGTACCACATGAGGGAGGAGGATGTCTTCCCTGTAACGCACAGCGTTTAGATTGCCTGCAATGACAACAAGCACAATCTGATGATGCTGTGACACACTGCCTCAGGCCAGGACGGACCCTCTACCTCCAAATCGATCCCGCTCCAGGGTACAGGCCTCGGTGTAAAGCCCATTCCTTCGACGATAAACGTGAATCTGACCATCACCAATGGTGAGACACAACCGCGACCTGTCAGTGAAGAGCACTTTTTGTCAGTCCTGTCTGGTCCAGCGACAGTGAGTTTGTGCCCATAGACGACGTTGTTGCCGGTGATGTCTGGTGAGGACCTGCCTTACAACAGGCCTTACAAGTCCTCAGTCCAGCCTCTCTCAGCCTATTGTGGACAGTCTGAGCACCGATGGAGGGATTGTGCGTTCCTGGGTTAACTCGGGCAGTTGTTGTTGCCATCCTGTACCTGTCCCGCAGGTGTGATGTTCAGATGTACCGATCCTGTGCAGGTGTTGTTACACGTGTTCTGCCACTGCAAGGACGATCAGCTGTCCGTCCTGTCTCCCTGTAGCGCTGTCTTAGGCGTCTCACAGTACGGACAATGAAATGTATTGCACTGGCCACATCTGCAGTCCTCATGCCTCCTTGCAGCATGCCTAAGGCACGTTCACGCAGATGAGCAGGGACCCTGTGCATCTTTCTTTTGGTGTTTTTCAGAGTCAGTAGAAAGGCCTCTTTAGTGTAATAAGTTTTCATAACTGTGACCTTAAATGCCTATCGTCTGTAAAGCTGTTAGTGTCTTAATGATTGTTCCACAGGTGCATGTTCATTAATTGTTTATGGTTCATTGAACGAGCATGGGAAACAGTGTTTAAACCCTTGCGGATACAATGAAGATCTGTGAAGTTATTTGGATTTTTACTAATTATCTTTGAAAGACAGGGTCCTAAAAAAGGGACGTTTCTTTTTTTGCTGAGTTGTTAAGCTAAAACGATAAATCAGGAAATTGACTTTTTTTCTTACTTGCTCAATTTTACATCTAGCTAAGAAGTTTGGTGCTTGAAGGAGCAGTAATTCCAGAATTTGACAATGTGCACGACAACTAACTTAATCTAGTGCACACACTCAATGCTGAACACCAAATGCTTCCTCCATAAGATAGCTACCTAGCAAGCTACTCTAGCAATATTATTTCATCACAATGAGTGGTTTGATTTATTAGGATCCCCATAAGCCGATACTAACGGCGACATCTTACTGGGGTCCGACACATAATGAAAAAGACATTGCAGACAAAAGATTGTACAATTTACATACATTTAAAAACATTAACACGTAGTGTGTGTGTTTATCTGTCAGTTACGCATGTGTCAGTACATACACACAAGAAGTAGGTCACATAGGGGAGAGGCGTTGTGCCGTGAGGTGTTTCTTTATTTGTTTTTTGAAACCAGGTTTGCTGTTCAGTTGCGCTACATAAGATGGAAGGGAGTTCCATGCACTCATGGCTCTGTATAATACTGTTTGTTTCCTTGAATTTGTTCTGGACCTGGGGACTATGAAAAGACTCCCGGTGTCATGTCTGGTGGGGTAAGTGTGTGTGTCAGTGCTGTGTGTAAGTTGACTATGCAAACAAGTTGAAGAAGAAGAAGAAGTGTTTACTCAACTCTTGCTCAAGAGAGACTGGCATGCATCGTATTAATATTAGAATGAAAAGCAAGACGTGCCACTCTGTTTTTGGGCCAGCTTGCAGCTTAACTTGGTCTTTCTTTGCAGCTCTTGACCCTATGGCTGGACAATAATCAGGATAAGCTCAAACTAGAGCCTGCAGGACTTGCATTGTGGAGTGTGGTATCAAAAAAGCAGAGCATCCCTTTATTACGGACATACCTCTCCCCGTCTTTACAACCACTGAATCAATATGTTTGGACCGTGACAGTTTACAATCTAAGGTAACGCCAAGTGATTTAGTCGCCTCAACTTGTTCAACAGCAACACCATTCATTAACAGATTCAGCTGAGGTCTAGAACTTAGGGAATGACTTGTACCAAATACAAGATATTCTGGACGAGTTTTGAAGAAGCAGCTAGCTGCTGCGAGTCAGTGCAGTAAACCTCCAGTCAGCTGTTGCTGCGCTCAGCTGATCCAGACATTAGTAGGAATCGCGGAGAAGCATACTGATCTACGGACTGATTTTTGATAATGGTTTAGGGAAGAGCAATCAATGCATACTGTGTCAAACGCTTGTGCTCGACACTGCACTCCATGGTAGCGTGGAGAATAACAATACCTTGAGGAAGTTCTTCAGACCATCTTGGACCGTGGCATTCGGAGGCTCTCCAAACAATGTAGCAGCAACTTTCCTTTCAATCCACGACAGCTGAGCCACCTGAACAGAACCAATGTATAAAGCCGTTTCAGAACATGGCAAATCAGATAAGCATTTCAACATGGTGGGTAAAGTAGCATTTCAACATGGTGGATAAAGTAGCATTTAAATCTGTGCTAGTAGTATTTACAATGCATTCGATAAGCATTCAGACCCCTTGACTTTTTACACATTTTGTTACGTAACAGCCTTATTTTTTAAAACGATTAAATTACTTGTTTCCCTCATCAATCTACACACAATACCTGATAATGTCAAAGCCAAAACAGAAATACCTTATTTATGTATACTACCGTTCAAAAGTTTGGGGTCACTTAGAAATGTCCTTGTTTTTGAAAGAAAAGTACATTTCATATCCATTAAAATAACAACAAATTGATCAGAAATAAAGTGTAGACATTGTCAATGTTGTAAATGACTGTTGTAGGTGGAAACGGCAGATTTTTAATGGAATATCTACGTACATAGGCGTACAGAGGCCCATTATCAGCAACCATCACTCCTGTGTTCTAACGGCACGTTGTGTTAGCTAATCCAAGTTTATCATTTTAAAAGGCTAATTGATCATTAGAAAACCTTTTTGCGAAAACTGTTGTGCTGATTAAAGAAGTAAAAAAACAGGCCTTCTTTAGACTAGGTGAGTATTTGGAGCATCAGCATTTTTTGGTTCGATTACAGGCTCAATATGGCCAGAAACAAATAACTTTCTCCTGAAACTCAGTCTATTCTTGTTCTGAGAAATGAAGGCTATTCCATACAAGAAATTGCCAAGAATTGAAGATTGGCCCCTCTGACATATGGCTTTTTCTTTGCAACTCTGCCTAGAAGGCCAGCATCCCGGAGTCACCTCTTCACTTTTGAAGTTGAGTCTGGTGTTTTGCGGGGAATATCAAGGGATATGTCAGGGGAGTAAAGGTGCATTTTTCACTATACAAAGAATCTTCCAAAATACTGCTGCCAAGGCCCTCTCACTCATGATTTGGAGACAATATAATCTACCATAAAAGCAGTTTCTAATCTTAACACACACCAACCCATCATGACAAACAGTGAGAATTAGAGATGTGCATCTTTTCCTTTCAAGACGATTCGATACATGTGCTCCGATACAGGAACGATACGTTTTACTTTGAAATGACTCAGTGCGATTCAGTTTGTTTAGAGAACGAATCGATGCAATTTAATTCGATGCACTACAATTCGATGCACTAACATTTACCGCATAAAGACATCCATTTTAAATTCTAAATTAAAATCTGCTGCTGATGGAGGTCATGAGCTGGGCCTCTCGGACTTGACTTCTCTGTGTGTGTGTGTGTGTGTGTGTGTCACATACAGCATAGCACCAGCGGCCGAGCAGGTAGTAAGACATAGGATCTTGTGGTTTCAGCTCAATGGCCTTATCCAAATGATCCTGTGAGGAAGAGAGGGAGGAAACAGAAGAGTACAGCATTCATTCATTAGACCAGACATTCTCCTATGACCTGATCGGCCCTTCTCCACGTACCCAACCACCCACAACTATTTCACAAATCTCTCACACACACACACTTACATGAATGTATAAAAAGCTCCTATTTGTCATGCAACCCTCTCCTTTTCCCCTCCCCCTGTTCCATTTCCACTCTATCGCAAAATCAGTCTCTTTCGCTCTCTCTCCCCTCTTGTTCACTTGGTCTCCCTCCCCCTCTCTCTTTCTCTCCCCCTCTCCATACATTGCATGTTCTTCATGTCCGCCCCCCTCTCCCTCCACACCGTTCAAGGCTTTGCAGGTAAACAGAGTTTGTGAAGCAACTCACAGATAAGATAAATACTGCGTGCGGTTGTCCCAGTCTCTGCTGTTATGCAACCCTTACACCTGAGAGTTAGTGAGGGGAGTTTCCTGCCAATAAGGCTAAGACATGTATAGCAGTCAGTGTATAGAGGCGCTGTCCACAACTGTGTGTATAGGAACACTTTTTACGTTTCATTTGAACAACACCTGACCTAAATAACACAGAGGGTGATTCTGGCTGTCAACTTGTGGTGATGGGAGGACCCTCTAGACACAGATAGGACTCAACACTGATAGACACAGACTACAGGGGAGGTTCTGGAAAAGTACAAGCCCTGACCTCAGTTACTCTCTCTTATTATGATTAATTCCACCAATCAATCTGTGTGCCTGCTATCACCTCAGGTGCTACGTCAGAAAGTTTTCATACCCCTCGACTTACTCCACATCTTGTTGTGTTACAGCCTGAATTCAACATGGATTCAATATTAATATTTGTTCACCAATTTACACACAATACCCCATCATGACAAAGTGAAAACATGTTTTTTAAAACATTTTTGCATATTTCTTGAAAATGAAATACAGACATATCTCATTTACATAAGTATTCACACCCCTGAGTCAATACATATTAGAATCAACTTAGGCAGCGATTACAGCTGTGAGTCTTTCTGGGTAAGTCTCTAAGAGCTTTGCACACCTGGATTGTACAATATTACAATTCTTCAAGCTCTGTCAAGTTATTTTATTTTTTATAATTAAAACATACAATATACTTGCAGTGAAGTCGCAAGTACATCACATTAGTCATCTAACAGCCTTCCATCCAGAGCAACACACAGAAGCAACCAGGATCAACGCCCTGCTCAAGGGCACGTCGACAGATCTCCCACCAGCCCTCCAAGACCCCCCCCCCCCACCCCCACAGTTCCCAAAGAGCTGCCCCTCAACCATCCAAGACCCCCCCCCAAACGAAAAAATGAATAAAATGTTGTCAAGCCAGTTGTTGGTCATTGATAGACAGCCATTTTCAAGTCTTGCCATAGATTTAAGTCAAAACGGCAAACAGGATGCATGTTTTGGAATATGTTTATTCGGTACAGGCTTCCTTCTTTTACTCTGTTATTTAGGTTAGTATTGTTGAATAACTACAATGTTTATCCATCTTCAGTTTTTTCCTATCACAGCCATTAGCTCTAACTGTTTTAAAGTCACCATTGGGCCTCATGGTGAAATCCCTGAGCGGTTTCCTTCCTCTCCGGCAAATGAGTTTGTAAGGACACCTGTATGTTTGTAGTGACTGGGTGTATTGATACACCATCCAGTGTAATGAATAACTTTACCATGCTCAATGGGATATTCAATGTCTGCTTTTTTAAAATGTATTTATTATCTACCAATAGGTGCCATTCTTTGCGAGGCACTGGAAAACCACTCTGGTCTTTGTGCTTGAATCTGTGTTTGAAATTCAGTGCTCGACTGAGGGACCTTACAGAAAATTGTATGTACAGAGATGAGGTAGTCATTCAAAAATCAGGCAACTTATGTGACTTGTTAAGCACATTTTTTTCCCTAAAGCTTATTTAGGCTTGCCATAACAAGGGGTTTGAATTCTTATCAACTCCAGACATTTCAGCTTTTCATTTTTAATGAATTTGTAAAAATGTAAACAAACATAATTCCACTCTGACATTATGGGGTATCGTGTGTAGGCCAGTGACACAAAATCTTGATGTAATCCAAATTACATTCAGGCTGTAACACAAGAGCATGTGGAAAAAGTCAAGGGGTGTGAATACTTTCTGAAGGCACAGTAGGTAAAGTCTGACATGGTTCAAGTACACAAAACAAACACTTGAAAATCGGTGACCACATGAAAATATAGCTTTGTGTAGACGGTGTCAGAAAATCACTTACTTTGAAGATGTAGCCATTCTTTATCCTGTTCTGCACAGTCTCATACTCTGTCATGATGCCACACATTATGGCGTACCTAGACAATAAGGGATGTGCACGGTTATTCAAACATCCGAACAGAGGTTAGTATTCAAATACTTGTGTGAGTAGGCTATTCATTTTTGCGAGGCCAAAAAACTATAGGCCAAACACTGAAAAGGCTTTTTCTAAATGTGACATTGTTGCATACTACAAGGATAATGTACCATATTTCTAATTATTAATTTAATAAAACAACAAACTTTTAAATGTAGTTTTTATGTGGTGTGCCCCATAAAAAGACTGGCAGTTGTGTGTAGCTTGTTGCCTATGTTGGCCAATCAAAGCGGAAAAGAGGCTCAATGTGTAGCAAGTGCAGTGAGCGTTCACTAATGCAATGCAAGACGTAATAAAATGACAGAATTAAAAGGTTTGCAAAATGAGAAGGAGTAGGCGTAGGCTAAAACGAGCAACAAACAGGTAACGTTAGTTGTTTTATCTGAATGGGGTTGGGGAGGTGGCACTGCATGTAGCCTCAATTAGCCTAGCTAGCTATAGTTGGCTAGCTAGGTTCTCTAGGCTACTACAGTCAAGACAGGTACTATTATGAGATGATAAATAACATTGTCGCTGCTACAAGTTAGCTAGTCTTGGCTGTAGCCGAATTGGCTTGACTACTGTTACTTTGTCTGGTTCTCTCCCCCTCTGTCTGCTCGCTCCCATCTCTCACACACAGCAGCAATAAAGCGCCAGCCTATGTCCCTCGCGCAACAGTGCTCAGGTATAAAATATATATATATTCAAAATACCTGTTTTTTTATTACAAATGTTTTATTACCAATATATATATATATATATATATATATCTATATATATATATTATATCTATATATATATATATATATATATATATATATATATATATTGGTAATAAAACATTTGTAATAAAAAAACAGGTATTTTGAATATTTGGATATCCGACACAAAACAAAAAAGATACTATTCGAATAGTGAAATTATTTCAAACCTCAATCCCTACTAGAGAGAAATAATTGAGAGAAGTGTTCAAAACATTTTGCTTTGTAAATTTGTCATGCCAATAATGCCTTTTGAATTTGAAAGAAACAGATCACGGAGAGATTGCTATAAAGAAGAGACAGGTGGAGAGAGAGAGAGAGAGAGAAATATTGAGGAGGGTTTGAATAGGGGTCCTTCAGTTCAGTCTTAATAATAAAAACTACAATACTATATGTTGAAATGTTAACTAATTCGATAAAGCACACCCAGGCAACTTTCTCCAACAGGAGTCAGGCATGATGCAGAGTAGGGAGGTGTTGGGGTGGTTGCCTGACTTACACCACTCATTTCCTGGATCACTAGCCACATCTCAACCCAGAATGCACTGGAAGCCAACAACACTCATGTCACGTCCTGACCATAGAGAGCCCTTATTTTCTATGGTAGAGTAGGTCAGGGCGTGACTGGGGGTTTACGTCTAGTTTATTATTTCTATGTGGGGTTCTAGTACTGTTTTTCTATGTTGGTGATTTTGTATGATTCCCAAATAAAGGCAGCAGGTAATCGTTGTCTCTAATTGAGGATCATATTTAAGTAGCATTTTTCTCTATTGTGTTTTGTGGGATATTGTTTATGGGTAGTTGTATGTCAGCATTCCATTGTCACGTTTCGTTATTCTTTATTGTTTTGTGTGTTTCACTAAATAAAGATGTGGAACCCAGATCACGCTGCGCCTTGGTCCGTCTCTACAAACAAACGTGACAACTCAACCTCCCAGACAAGCTCCTCACTAAACAACTTGGAGGAGATATATGATATGCAGCTCTGCCTCTTTTCCCTTGTTCTCACTCCCAATTAAAGCTACAGTCTAAGCTTTAGGAAGCTGTTCAACAGTAATTTAAATTATAGATGTGTACCCAGTGTATGGCGTCAAAATATGGTTCAAGCGATCACTTGGACGTCATGGAATGTCAGTCTAAAACAAGTGGAGGGGCTGGTGTTCTGTTTTCAGAATCCCAGAATGTGGCTTTATTATACAGGGAACAAGGAAGAGGCTAAATGAAACAGTTCGGTCCGTACAGTGGAAGACTGGAGTAAAAACAGTCTGTAGCCTGAGGCTGTGGGTTTGGAGAGAAGAAGAATGAGGTGATCAAAGTCCTTTCACCGCAAGGCCTCTAAACCTGCTGGTACTCACAGCGGGACACAAACACTACAAAGGATCAGGGGGATGAAAAGGTCACCTGACAGTGAAGAGGGTGGTACTGATGGTAGATGGGGATGTGTGTGTGTGTGTATGTGTGTTAGTGAGCGGTGTCTGGTAGCCTGTGAAAGCCTTTTTTGGCAGGCCATGAAATAGAGACTCTCTCTTGCTGGGCTTTAATCCGATGAAATGATGCAAGCATAGCGTACTACTTAACCGGATTGCAGCTCCCAACGAAAACAGTGAAAAACTTACCGGGTTATCTAGTGTGTTGTGCCAACTGCCAATGTTAAATTATGTTGCCTGATTAGCAGGAAACTAGAAGGATTTTGTGTATGATCTGTGTAAGTACCAATATAATATGCTCCATGTGATTTATACATGTACAGTGCATTCGGAAAGTATTCAGACCCCTTGACTTTCAACATTGTTACTTTACAGCCTTATTCTAAAATTGATATAAAGAAATACCCCATAATGAAAGCAAAAACAGGTTTTTAGAAATGTTTGCAAATTCATTACAAATAAAAACAGAAATAACATATAGTATTCAGACCCTTTGCTATGAGACTCGAAACGGAGGTCAGGTGCATCCTGTTTCCATTGATCATCCTTGAGATGTTTCTACAACCTGATTGGAGTTCACCTGTGGTAAATTCAATTAATTGGACATGATTTGAAAAGGCACACACCTGTCTACATAAGGTCCCACAGTTGACAGTGCATGTCAGAGCAAAAACCAAGCCATTAGGTGGAAGGAATTGTCCGTAAAGCTCAGAGACAGGTTTGTGTCAAGGCACAGATCTGGCGAAGGGTAGAACACAGCGGCCTCCATCATTCTTAAACGGAAGAAGTTTGGAACCACCAAGACTCGTCCTAGAGCTGGCGGCCCGGCCAAACTAAGCAATCGGGGGGCATTGGTCAGGGAGGTGACCAAGAACCTGATGGTCACATCTGGATGAAACCTGGCACCATCCCTAAGGTCAAGCATGGTGGTGGCAGCATCATGCTGTAGAGATGTTTTTCAGCATCAGGGACTGGGAGACTAGTCAGGATCGAGGGAAAGATGAATAGAGCAATGTACAGAGAGATCCTTGATGAAAACCTGATCCAGAGCACTCAGGACCTCAGACTGGGACGAAGGTTCACCTTCCAACAGGACAACAACCCTAAGCACACAGCCAAAACAACACAGGAGTGGCTTCGGGACAAGTCTGAATGTCCTTGATTGGCACAGCCAGAGCCTGGACTTGAGCCCGATCGAACATCTCTGGAGAGACCTGAAAATAGCTGTCCAACCTGACAGAGCTTGAGAGGATCTGCAGAGAAGAATGGGAGAAACTCCCCAAATACAGGTGTGCCAAGCTTGTAGTGTCATACCCAAGAAGACTCGAGGCTGTAATCTCTGCCAAAGGTGATTCAACAATGGACTGAGTAAAGGGTCTGAATACTTATGTAAATGTGATATCCATTTTTTTAAAATTAGATTTGCACATTTTTCGAAAAACCTATTTTTGCTTTGCCATTATGGGTGTTGTGTGTAGATTGATGAAGGAAAAAAACAAATGTATTAATTCTAGAATGAGGCTGTAACGTAACAAAATGTGGAAAAAGTCAAGGGGTCTGAATACTTTCTGAATGCACTGTACGTGCTATATGTGTTTGGCCTATAAGCCACCTATTAAAATAAGACAAAGAGAAGTCAAGTGCCACCCACACCACACTCAAGAGAACCTTTGTCTATTCTCTGCCAAAGCATTGGTGGGCAAGTTGTATATAACTGTAACAAAAAGGTGCTTGTTTATGTTCTAATGGCAGTGCAAGGTGCGGCCACACCACTGCTGGTTGGCGCTCGATGAGTGGGGAGCTCCACAATACCACAGGAGCAGAGATCCTATCTGCAGCTTTTAGCCGACTGGTTTCCAATGAAAACATTCTGCTGTGTGATTATGAGCTTTAGCAAGTTCTGCACCACCGACCGGCTAGCTACCTCTTATGAAGAAACACGTCAGTGGATTGATGATAACTGGGTTGTTCCGACTTCCAGCATGGTGTGAACTATTACATGTAACTGGAATTGAATGAACAGTGACCACAGCTGGACTAAGTGAGACCATTAAAAATAATGGCCTGATGATTCCAGTTGCACTGGCCCTCCTCCAACTATTAAGGTTAGGGGATGTAAAGAAGTTGCCAGGTGCACGGTGTTTCCTCCGACACATTGGTGCGGCTGGCTTCCGGGTTGGATGCGCTCTGTGTTAAGAAGCAGTGCGGCTTGGTTGGGTTGTGTATCGGAGGACGCATGACTTTCAACCTTCGTCTCTCCCGAGCCCGTATGGGAGTTGTAGCGATGAGACAATATAGTAGATACCATGAAATTGGGGAGAAAAAGGGATTATTAAAAAAAAATCACAATTACATAAGTATTCACACCCTTTACCAAGTACTTTGTTGAAGCACCTTTGGCAGCCTTGAGTCTTCTTCGGTATGACGCTGCAAGCTTAGCACACCTGTATTTGGGTAATTTCTCCCATTCTTCTTTGAAGATCCTCTCAAGCTCTGTCAGGTTGGATGGGAAGTACCACTGCACAGCTATTTTCATGTTTCTCCGGAGATGTTCGATCGGGTTCAAGTCCAGACTCAAGGACATTCAGAGACTTGTCCCGAAGCCACTCCTGCGTTATATTGGCTGTGTGCTTAGGGTCATTCCTTTAGTGCCTTGTTGCACATTGTGTATTATGTATTCTTTTCACTCTGTCATTTCGTTCATAATTGTAGAGTCACTACAATGTTGTTGATCCATCCTCAGTTTTCTCCCATCACAGCCATTGAACTCTGTAGCTGTTTTAAACTTGACCATGCTTAAAGAGATTAAATGTCTGATCTGTTACTTGAAAAAACTCCCTAGTCTTTGTACTGTAGTTTAATCTGTGCTTGAAATTCAATACTTGACTGAGGGACTGTACGTACATACATTGCATGACCAAAAGTATGTCGACACCTTCTTGTCAAACATTTCATTCCAAAATCATGGGCATTAATAGGTAGTTGGTCCCCCCCCCCCCCCCCTTTGCTGCTCTAACAGCCTCCACTCATCAGGCATGGCTTTCCACTAGATGTTGGAACATTGCTGTGGGGTTTGCTTCCATTCAGCCAAAAGAACTTTAGTGAGGTCGGGCACTGATGTTGGGCAATTAGGTGTTCCAATTCATCCCAATGGTGATTGATGGAGTTGAGGTCAGGGCTCTGTGCAGGCCAGTCACGTTCCACACCGACCTCGACAAACCATCTCTGTATGGACCTCGCTCTGTGCACAGGGGCATTGTCATGCTGAAACAGGAAAGGGCCTTCCCCAAACTGTTGCCACAAAGATGGAAGCAAAATGTCACGCCCTGACCTTAGAGATCCTTATTATTCTCTATGTTTGGTTAGGTCAGGGTGTGACTCGGGTGGGAAAGTCTGTTTGCTATTTCTTTGTTTTTGGCCGAGTGTGGTTCCCAATCAGAGGCAGCTGTCTATCGTTGTCGCGGATTGGGGATCATATATAAGTTTTAATTATCCATTTGGGTTTTGTGGGTCTTGTTTTCTGTTTAGTGTTTCTGTCTGACAGAACTGTGCGCTTTCGTTTTCACGTTTGAATTTTGTTTGAGTGTTTTTTGAAATAAAAGAATCATGAACACTTTCCACGCTGCACTTTGGTCCAGTCTTCCTACCACCAACGAGAGTTGTTACAGAAGATCCCACCAAAAACGGACCAAGCAGCGTGGCCAGGAGTGGACATGGGAAGAAATCCTGGATGGAGAAGGACACTGGACAAGGGCCGGAGAGTATCGCCGTCCAAGGAAGCAGATGGAGGCAGGGAGAGCGGAACGGCGACGATACGAGGAGTTAGATCAACCTCGACGCAAGCACGAGGCAGCCCACACAGGGAGATTGGCGGAGTCAGGGTTTAGACCTGAGCTAACTCCCCGTGCTTACTGTGGGGAGCGTGTGACCGGTCAGCGTGTTATGCAGTGATGTGCACAGTGTATTCAGTGCGCATTCACTGCCCGGTGCGCTCTGTTCCAGCTCCCCGCATTTGCCGTGCTAGAGTGGGCATCCAGCCAGGACGGATGGTGCCGGCTCAGCGGTCATGGTCTCCAGTGCGTCTCCTCGGCCCAGGATATCCTGCGCCAGCGCAACGCACGGTATCACCAGTTCGCCAGCACAACCCAGTGCGTCCTGTGCCAGCTCTCCACACTCACCGAGCTAAAGTGGGTATCCAGCCAGGACGCGTTGTGGCAGCTCCACGCACCAGGCTTCCAGTACGTCTCCTCAGTCCGGTGAGACCTGTTCCAGCTCCACGTACGAAGCCTCCAGTGATGATCCATGGCCCGAAGCCTCCAGTGATGATCCATGGCACGAAGCCTCCAGTGATGGATGATGCATGGCCCGAAGCCTCCAGTGATGGATGATGCATGGCACGAAGCCTCCAGTGATGATCCATGGCACGAAGCCTCCAGTGATGATCCATGATCCTAGACGTTTCCACTTTACAATAACAGCACTTACAGTTGACCGGGGCAGTTCTAGCAAGGCAGAAATAGACTTGTTGAAAAGATGGCTTCCTATGAAGGTGCCAAGGTGAAAATCGCAAGGCTCTTCAGTAATGCCATTTTACTGCCAATGTTTGTCTCTGGAGATTACATGGCTGTGTGCTCGATTTTATACACCTGTCAGTCAACGGCGTGGCTGAAATAGACAAATCCACTAATTTGAAGGGGTGTCCACATACTTTTATTTATACACAGTACATTCAGAAAGTATTCAGACCCCTTCCCCTTTTCCACATTTTGTTAAGTTAAAGCCTTATTATAAATGGATTACATTTTAAACAATTTCTCAATCTACACACAATACCCTATAATGACAAAGCAAAAAACTGTTTTTAGAAATGTTAACAAAAAAAAACACATACCTTATTAACATAAATATTCAGAGCATTTGCTATGAGACTCGAAATTGAGCTCAGGTGCATCCTGTTTCCATTGATCATCCTTGAGATGTTTCTACAACTTGATTAGAGTCCACCTGTCGTAAATTAAATGGATTGGACATGATTTGGAAAGGCACACACCTGTCTATATAAGGTCCCACAGCTGACAGTGTATGTCGGAGCAAAAACCAAGCCATGTAGGTTTACATTATTGTCGTCTGGCTCTAATCACAGTGGATACAAAGTAAATGTGATCTATACAAGCCCTGTTTTTACGAAACCTGTTCTGCTCATCTTCAAGTAAACCTGAGTCAACCTGTTGTTTAAGATACAAGAGAATAACTTGTAGACTGCTAAAAAGGCTGACACCTCTGTAATTTAATGGAACCTGTGGATCATTCTTTGATGACTTTGGGATTGGTTTAATGATAGACATGTACCAAGTTGAAGGGACGATACCATTTTCAAAACAGCTCCTCCATTCCTGTTGCTTTTGTCGTTTTTGCTTTATCAACAGCATTCAGGAATGAGTTTGAGGTGTATCGAGCCCTATACTTCTCAATTTTCAACCCATTCTTTATGTTGGGTCATTTCATCATCAAACACAGATGGTATATTGTTGCCTGAAAATAGGTTAGCAAAAATATTTCCCAGTTATTTAATACACAATTCTTCTTATGTTCGAGTTGATTCAGACGCACAAATATCATACCTCCAAGACATGTTAACCTCTCACCATTACAATAACAGAGGTGGTTAGCATTTTTGGGGGTTATGATATTTGTGCGTCTATCTTTCTCACTCATCATTATTCACAATTCATTTTTTATTTCACCTTTATTTAACCAGGTAGGTCAGTTGAGAACAAGTTCTCATTTGCAACTGCGACTTGGCCAAGATAAAGCAAAGCGGTGTGACACAGACAACAACACAGAGTTACACATGGAGTAAACAAACAAGCCAATAACACAATAAACAAGTAAATGACACAGTAGAAAAAAGAAAGTCTATATACAGCATGTGCAAAAGGCATGAGGAGGTCGGCAATAAATAGGCCATAGGAGCGAATATTTACAATTTAGCAGATTAACACTGGAGTGATAAATGAGCAGATGATGATGTGCAAGTAGAGATACTGGTGTGCAAAAGAGCAGAAAAGTAAATAAAATGAAAACAGTATGGTGATGAGGTAGGTAGATTGGGTGGGCTATATACAGATGGACTATGTACAGCTGCAGCGATCGGTTAGCTGCTTAGATAGTTGATGTTTAAAGTTGGTGAAGGAAATAAAAGTCTCCAACTTCAGCGATTTTTGCAATTCATTCCAGTCACTGGCAGCAGAGAACTGGAAGGAAAGGCGGCCAAATGAGGTGATTGCTTTGGGGATGATCAGTGAGATATACCTGCTGGAACGTGTGCTACAGGTGGGTGTTGTTATCGTGACCAGTTAACTGAGATAAGGCGGAGCTTTACCTAGCATAGACTTATAGGTGACCTGGAGCCAGTGGGTCTGGCGACGAATAGGTAGCGAGGGCCAGACGACTAGAGCAAACAGGTCGCAGTGGTGGGTGGTATAAGGTGATTTGGTAACAAAACGGATGGCACTGTGATAGACTGCATCCAGTTTGCTGAGTAGAGTATTTGTAAGCTATTTTGTAGATGACATCACCGAAGTCGAGGATCGGTAGGATAGTCAGTTTTACTAGGGTAGGGCATTCAGGATTATCCGTAATCATGGTAGCATCCACATTAATGTAGAAGTGTTTAAAAACATATTTTTATTTACAATAAAAGTGACTCCAAAAGGACACAATACATTATTTAACATGAATTTCTATTGGGCACAAAATAAATTGGAAATAACCCCCAAAAACAGCAAATGCATCCAACAAATATGTAGAGTCACAAGCTTGATATCGTCATTTCGTGCTACGAATATGGGACAAAATACTACACTTTTGATTACTTTAATACACATAAGTGAATTTGTCCCAAAACTTTTGGACTATGTACAAAACGTGCTGCAATTTCTAAACGGTTCAACCGATATGGATGTAAATACCCAAAAATTAAAGCTGGCAGTCTGCACTTAAACTGTTATTGTATAAATTTCAAATTCGAAAGTGCTGGAGTACAGAGCCAAAACAACAAATGTGTCACTGTCCCAATATTTTGAGCTCACTGTATGCCTTCACATTTTGTGTTACAGCCGGAAATCAAAATTGATTAACTATATTTTTTGTCTCACCCATCGACACCCAATACCCCATAACGACAAAGTGAAAACATGTTCTAAGACATTTTTGCAAATTTATTGAAAATGAAATACAGAAATATCTCATATACATAAGTATTCACACTCCTGAGTCAATACATGTTAGAATCACCTTTGGCAGCGATTATAGCTGTAAGTCTTTCTGGATAAGTCTATTAGCTTTGCACACCTGGATTGTACAATATTTGCACATTACTCTTTAAATTATTCAAGCCCTGTCAAGTTGGCTGTTGATTATTGCTAAACAGCCATTTTCAAGTTCTGATTTAAGTCAAAACTGGAACTAGGCCACTCAGAAACATTCAATGTCATCTTGGTTATCAACTCTAGTGTATATTTGGCCTTGTGTTTTAGGTAATTGTCCTGCTGAAAGGTGTCTCCAAGTGTTTGTTGGAAAGCAGACTGTGGACTTCAGGAAACAGCAGAGGGAACACCCCCCTATCCACATCGATGGAACAGTAGTGGAGAGGGTAGTAAGTTTTAAGTTCCTCGGCGTACACATCACAGACAAACTGAATTGGTCCACCCACACAGACAGCATCGTGAAGAAGGCGCAGCAGCGCCTCTTCGACCTCAGGAGGCTGAAGAAATTCGGCTTGTCATCAAAAGCACTCACAAACTTCTACAGATGCACAATCGAGAGCATCCTGCCGGGCTGTATCACCGCCTGGTACGGCAACTGCTCCGCCCACAACCGTAAGGCTCTCCAGAGGGTAGTGAGGTCTGCACAACGCATCACCGGGGGCAAACTACCTGCCCTCCAGGACACCTACACCACCCGATGTCACAGGAAGGCCATAAAGATCATCAAGGACAACAACCACCCGAGCCACTGCCTGTTCACCCCGCTATCATCCAGAAGGCGAGGTCAGTACAGGTGCATCAAAGCTGGGACCGAGAGACTGAAAAACAACTTCTATCTCAAGGCCATCAGACTGTTAAACAGCCACCACTAACATTGAGTGGCTGCTGCCAACACACTGACTCAACTCCAGCCACTTTAATAATGGGAATTGATGGGAAATGTATAATATATCACTAGCCACTTTAAACAATGCTACCTAATATAATGTTTACATACCCTACATTATTCATCTCATATGTATACGTATATACTGTACTCTATATCATCTACTGCATCCTTATGTAATACATGTATCACTAGCCACTTTAAACTATGCCACTTTGTTTACATACTCATCTCATATGTATATACTGCACTCAATACCATCTACCGTATCTTGCCTAAGCTGTTCTGTACCATCACTCATTAATATATCTTTATGTACATATTCTTTATCCCCTTACACTTGTGTCTATAAGGTAGTTGTTTTGGAATTGTTAGCTAGATTACTTGTTGGTTATTACCGCATTGTCGGAACTAGAAGCACAAGCATTTCGCTACACTCGCACTAACATCTGCATGTGACAAATAAAATTTGATTTGAACCAGGTTTCTTTCTAGGATTTTGCCCTTTGCTTAGCTCTATTCCATGTATTTTTATCCCCCCCCAAATCCCTAGTTCTTGCCGATGACAAGCATACTAATAACATGATGAAGCCACCATGATTGAAAATATTAAGAGTGGTACTCAGTGATGTTTGCCCCAAACATAACACTTTGTATTCAGGACATGAAGTTAATTTCTTTGCCACGTTTTGCAGTTTTACTATTGTGCCTTATTGCAAACAGGATGCATGTTTTGGAATATTTGTATTCTGTACAGGCTTTCTTCATTTCACTCTGTCATTTAGGTTAGTGTTGTGGAGTAACTACAATGTTGATCCATCCTCAGTTCTCTCCTAGCACAGCCATTAAAATAACTGTTTTAAAGTCAACATTGGCCTCATGGTGAAATCTCTGAGCGGTTTCCTTCCTCTGCGGCAACTGAGTTAGGATGGAAGCCTGTATTTTTGTAGTGACTGGGTTATTGCTACACCACCCAAAGTCTAATTCAGGCTGTAACAACAAAATGTGGAAAAAGTCAAGGGGTGTGAATACTTTCTGAAGTCACTGTTGGTTATCATCAAGATTAGTTCACACAGACAATCTCCTGCCATGGCCTTGTGTGCTTTGGCAGCATAACGAGGACACACATAATCTTAAATCAAATCAATATGTAGTACCTAAGAATTTTCCCGAGTGGTTCCTTTTGAATCAGTAGAGTGATGATTGGCCTTGTCCTATTTTACCTGGCAGGGATTGCAAGGCACTCTAAAACTAGATGCTTGTAAGGACAACATTCCAACCACACACTGCAGCCCAAGAAGGCATGAGTCACTGGCATGAGTCCTAAGTGTGTGCCGTTCAAAGGGTGGTTCTGATCACAGTTCTATTCCTCTATTCCTACTGTACATGACCATCTCTCCCCATACCAGGACGTGTTCACTGGGGGGGGGGGCATGAAGTGGTGGTGCGTGAAGCCAATCAAAGTCCAGGTCCCTCCATGTTTCAGTTCGTTTTCTTCCATTTGGTGCCTAACAAACACAACCTTGAATCTGGGATAAAGCTTGAGGGACACAGCTGTTAAAGGGAGAGGAAAGCCTTCCATAAATCTATAGCTGTGACCGACAAAAAAATATCTTGGTCTTCTTTCGAACAATCGATTGGTCAACATTTTTCCATATATTGACACACCCTATGCGTTTTAATAAAATCAACTACATATGCATTGAGCTTGTCTGATGATTTAAGCGCACTCTTTGATGAAATAAGACATATTACTCATGAGGGAGCTACAGTGTCTTGCGAAAGTATTCACCCCAAGTCTCTTGGGGTATGTCACTATAAGCTTGGCACATCTAGCCACTGGGATTTTTGCCCATTCTTCAAGGCAAAACTGCTCCAGCTCCTTCAAGTTGGATGTGTTCCGCTGGTGTACAGCAATCTTTAAGTCACCCCACAGATTCTCAATTGGATTGAGGTCTGGGCTTTGACTTGGCCATTCCCAAGACATTTAAATGTTTCTCCTTAAACCACTCGAGTGTTGCTTTAGCAGTATGCTTAGGGTCATTGTCCTGCTGGAAGGTGAACCTCTGTCCTAGTCTTAAATCTCTGGAAGACAAACAGTTTTCCCTCAAGAATCATACCTTCTTTCATATGTTTGGGGAGTCTCCCACATGCCTTTTGGCGAAAATGACAAACCTAAAAAGTAACTTCTATTGCCATTTCCAACTATATAATAATAGCCAATAAAACAATTGCAGCCTGCAGGTAGAATAAAAAATAAATAAAATAATATCCTAGAAATCACATTGGCTATTTTTTATTTTATTTAACTAGGCAAGTCAGTTAAGAACAAATTCTTATCTACAATGACGGCCTACCCCAGCTAAACCCGGACGATGCTGGGCCAATTGTGTGGCGCCCTATGGCTATGCATGGCCTGTCTGCAACTTGAAACATTGTAGCAACTATTAACTTTGGTCTTGCCCAAAGCTGTGCTAGCAAACTTGCAACATTGTATAAAATATTCTGGCCCTCAGAGTTTCCAGCACCAGTGAGCTCTGGGACAGACACAGCTGTAGGCTATTTGAGCAAGGGATAAGAAGTAATCATTTTTTGATGTTTCCACTGGATAAGAGCATGACATTTTTCCCCTTCACGCTAAGTGGTTATCGAAAAGGAGAGCTGGAAAGGTTGTTCAAATACATAGAGGAACTATTGTCATTCTCAATGGATGTAAAAACAGACTTTGTTTGCTGTTTGTGGTGGAAAAAGAAGCTCCACAGCTTATTAGTGGTGGTGCGTGAAGCCAATCAGATCCACAAATGGGCACATTTATATGCCTACATTTGCACGCAGGCCTAGTTGCATGTAGGCCCTAGTTCTATGTGGGCATCCTTACTCAACATTGACAGGAGCGCTCCAAACAAAAGACAATGACTAAATTGACAAAACTCGTAGGTTGTGTCTCTGCAAACAACGTGTCCACTCCGAAAATTAGAATGGTAAAAGACTGAAATAAATATTCATATATTGAATTAAATTTTAACCTTAACCCTAAACACCCTAGAAATAGCATTTGACCCTGTGGGGACTAACAAAATGTCAGTTTACTAATCTTCTGGGGACTTCAAGGTCCCCACAAGTATAGTTAAAACACACACACACCTCAAATAGGTTTTAACACTAGCCTCTGTTTACCTAGTTCACTTCAATGTGCTTGTACATGTCTGGAAATGTGGGTGTGTGCATAGTGCACACTACACAGCCAATGTGCTCATAGATGGGTGTTGGAGGAAGAGTGACTCACTAACAGGGCTGAGTCAAATGTACTCATGCTAACAACAATATATGCAATCAATGGAGTGGACATGCAAGGAGAGGTAACAACATTTCACTCTTTTGGGATCTGAGTGGATAAATTTACATATTACCAAGCCATAAATTACATAACTTGAAGGTTACAAACTAATCAAGTTTCCCATCTAGGATTGGAACATAGGTTTAAGACGATGTATGTGTAGTGTATGGCTAGAGTGAAAAAGACTCACCACTGATGACTTTCGGCACACATAGGGTTCAGTTTTACGGCTTCCTCTCCAACTTTCTTCCCTGAGGGGAGAGAATGAGGAAATGAACAAAGCTACTGCAGGATAACACGAGCTCAGTATACACAATACCGGAAGCACGTTTGTTCACGTCATATACAGTATATACAAATGTATTAGGCATATATACGGTGCCTTCGGGAAAGTATTCAGACTTTTTACACATTTTGTTACGTCAGAGCATTATTCTAAAATTGATAAAATTGTATTTGTGGAGTTTCTCCCATTCTTTTCTGTAGATCCTCTCAAGCTCAGTCAGGTTGGAAGGGGAGCATTGCTGCACAGCTATTTTCAGGTCTCTCTAGAGATGTTCGATCGGGTTCAAGTCCGGGCTCTGGCTGGGCCACTCAAGGACATTCCGAGACTTGTCCCGAAGCCACTCCTGTGTTGTCTTGGGTGTGTGCTTAGGGTTATTGTCCTGTTGGAAGGTGAACCTTTGCCAAAGTCTGAGGTCCTGAGCACTCTGGATAACGTTTTCATCAAGTATCTCTCTGTACTTTGCTCCGTTCATCTTTGCCTCGATCCCGACTTGTCTCCCAGTCCATGCTGCTGAAAAGAATCTCCACAGCATGATGCTGCCACCACCATGCTTTACCGTAGGGATGGTGCCAGGTTCCTCCAGACGTGATGCTTGGCACTCAGGACAAAGAATTTAATCTAGGTTTCATCAGACCAGAGAATCTTGCTTCTCATAGTCTGAGAGTCCTTTAGGTGCCTTTTGGCAAACTCCAAGCAGGCTGTCATGTGCCTTTTACTGAGGAGAGGCTTCCATCTGGTCACTTTACCATAAAGGCCTGATTTGTGGAGTGCTGCAGAGATGGGAGAACATTCCGAAAGGACAACCATCTCCACAGAGGAAATATGTACCTCTAACAGAGTGACAATCAGGCTCTTGGTCACCTCCCTGACCAAGGCCCTTCTCCTCCGATTGCTTAGTTTGGCCGGGTGGCTAGTTCCAAGAATGGGCTTGGTGGTTCCAAACGTCTTCTATTTAAGTATGATGGAGGCCACTGTATTCTTGGGGACCTTCAATGCCCCAAACATTTTTTGGGGGGGGTGTCCTTCCCCAGATCTGTGCCTCGACACAATCCTGTCTCTGAGCTCTACGGACAATTCCTTCGATCTCATGGCTTGGTTTTTGCTCTGACATGCAGTCAACTGTGGCACATTATATAGACAGGTGTGTGCCTTTCCAAATAATGTCCAATCAATTGAATTTACCACAGGTAGACTCCAAATCAAGTTGTAGAAACATCATGAGCGCAGGAAAGAAGATCATGCTGCAGGCAGCATAGAGAAGAACTGATAATTGATTGTATGGCGCAAGAACAAATGCAATTAATTTATGTTATCGAGAAATCTTTGTAGAACCAAAACATGCACACAGCCTTTGCTCAACGAACTCTAACACAAATGTACGAATGTGCTTATCACCCTCACGCCAGTCAAGCAATGCATTCCACCAAGAGTCGTTCACAATGTAGTCCGGTTGCGGCCATAACTAGACCTCGGTTCAAATGTATCAATAAATAATCTGATTTGTATGCCTAGCAATTAACAAAATCTACATTGTTTAAAGCATACTTTTACAAGTCTCAGTCAGAAATGACAGCTTCACCAAGCCCCTCTTCGCCCTAACAAATGGGAGTCGTTGTCCCAAAAGCGTCAAAGCAGGCAACAAGCTTAGGTCCAAAATAATCCCATAGAAAGGCATTGGATTTATTTTAGACAGATTTTGGCGAGAGTCAAACCTCTCACTTCGCCTCTTCCTTTCTGCTCATGGTGAACAACATGAAAAAGAGGCTTGTAGAATAATGACTCTTTTGAGTTTTAAGTTAATCGTTCGTTGGTAGGGGGTCCTGCGTGCTCTGGACTAAAATTAACGAAAAATATTTATTTTGACTGAACGAGTCAAAAAGTCAGTAACAAGAGCCAAACTTCCCATCACTAGAAGCCAGGGGAAGTTCAATGGCAGAAATCAGCTAGAGGGGTGGAAACCCAGTGACGCCTCGCAACACGTCAAACAAATCACATGCTTTGCTTGGGCGGAACTCCAAGGGTGCTCACCAGACCAGTGCCGTAGCAGCAACAGTGCGTGCGGACTAAAAATGTTAACCAAATATGCGCTGGTGAGAAAACCAATGTGCTGCAAACGTTCTAATATGTTTTTGCAGCCAAGCTGCAGCAAGAGGGGAGAAATGGTATACAATGCTAGAGTGATTATTTGGCTGTGCAGGCTACCATGAGGGACAAGAAGTAGCTAGCCACAATGAAGTTCGTTTTGAGAAAAGTCAGATAACCTTGTATGATACATTGGTAAAACTAAACTCATCAAAAAAAGAAACGTCCCTTTTTCATGACCCTGTCTTTCAAAGATAATTCGTAAAAATCCAAATAACTTCACAGATCGTCATTGCAAAGGGTTTAAACACTTTCCCATGCTTGTTCAATGAACCATAAATAATTAATGAACATGCACCTGTGGAACGATTGTTAAGACACTAACAGCTTAACAGACGATAGGCAATTAAGGTCACAGTTATGAAAACTTAGGACACTAAAGAGGCCTTTCTACTGACTTTGAAAAACACCAAAAGAAAGATGCCCAGGGTGCCTGCTCATCTGTGTGAACGTGCCTTAGGTATGCTGCAGGGCAATATTTGCAATGTCTGTAACTGTGAGACACCTAAGACAGCGCTACAGGGAGACAGGACGGACAGCTGATCGTCCTCGCAGTGGCAGACCACATGCAACAACGCCTGCACAGGATCGGTACATCTGAACATCACACCTGCGGGACTGGTACAGGATGGCAACAAGAACTACCAGAGTTACACCAGGAACGCACATCAGTGCTCAGACTGTCCGCAATAGGCTGAGAGAGGCTGGATTGAGGGCTTGTAGGCCTGTTCTAAGGCAGGTCCTCTCAAGACATCACCGGCAACAACATCATCTATGGGCACAAACCTAACGTCGCTGGACCAGACAGGACTGGCAAAAAGTGATCTTCACTGATGAGTCGCGGTTTTGACTCACCAGGGATGATGATCGGATTCGCGTTTATCGTCGAAGGAATGAGTGTTACACCGAGGCCTGTACTCTGGAGCGGGATCGATTTGGAGGTGGAGGGTCCGTCATGGTCCTCCTCCCTCATGTGGTACCCTTCCTTGAGATGTTGCTTCAATATATTCACATGGTATTATGAGGAAATAAAAGTATCTATTTTGTGAAGTGCACCAGTCCCTCCTGCAGCAAAGCACCCCCACAACATGATGCTGCCACCCCCGTGCTTCACAGTTGGGATGGTGTTCTTCTGCTTGCATGCTTACCCCGTTTTCCTACAAACATAATGATGGTCATTATGGCTAAACAGTTGTATTTTTGTTTCATCAGCCCAGACGACCTTTCTATCTTTGTCCCCATGTGCAGTTGCAAACCAGTCTGGCTTTTTAATGGCGGTTTTGGAGCAGTGGCTTCTTCCTTGCCTAGCGGCCTTTCAGGTTATGTCGATATAGGACTCATTTTACTGTGGATATAGATACTTTGGTACCCGTTTCCTCAAGCATCTTCACAAGGTCCTTTGCTGTTGTTCTGGGATTGATTTGCACATTTCGCACCAAAGTACGTTCATCTCTAGGAGACAGAACGTGTCTCCTTCCTGAGCGGTATGATGGCTGCGTGGTCACATGGTGTTTATACTTGCGTACTATTGTTTGGACAGATGTACGTGGTACCTTCAGGCGTTTGGAAATTGCTCACAAGGATGAACCAGACTTGTGGTCTACAATTGTCTTTCTGGAGGTCTTGGCTGATTTCTGTTGATTTCCCATGATGTCAAGCAAAGAGGCACTGAGTTTGAAGGTACATCTACAGAAATACATGAAGCAAAGCTTGAAATACATCCACAGGTACACTTCCAATTGACTCAAATGATGTCAATTAGCCTATCAGAAGCTTCTAAAGCTTTTTTTTTTTTAATTTTCCAAGCTGTTTAAAAGGCACAGTCAACTTCGTGTATGTAAACATCTGACCCACTGGAATTGTGATACAGTGAATTATAAGTGAAATAATCTGCCTGTAAACAATTGTTGGAAAAATTACTTGTCATGCACAAAGTAGATGTCCTAACCAACTTGCTAAAAAAAAACAAAGTTGTGGAGTGGTTGAAAAACGAGTTTTAAATGACTCCGACCTAAGTGTACGTAAACTTCCGACTTCATCTGTATATAGATGATGTCGCCATAGTCTAGGAACGTTGACTGAATAATCTGCTTTCTACTATTTAGCGAGAGACAGGACCTAGTTCTATAGAATTACAATAAACTTTTTAAAAGACAGCTTTTCATCTATTCAGATGCTCAGATATTTGTAAGCCTCTTCCACATTTTGTTACGTTACAGCCTTAATCAAAAATAGATGAAATAAAACACATTTCCTCATCAATCTACACACAATACCTCATAATGACGAAGCGAAAACAAGTTTAGAAATTTTTGCAAATGTATTACAAATAAAAAATACCTTGTTTTTTACCTTTGTTCAGACCCTTTGCTATGAGACTCGGAATTGAGCTCAGGTGCATCCTGTTTCCATTGATCATCATTGAGATGGTAAATTCAATTGATTTGACATGATTTGGAATGGCACACACCTGTATATATAAGGTCCCACAGTTGACAGTGCATGTCGCAGCAGAAACGAAGCCATGAGGTCGAAGGAATTGTTCGTAGAGCTCCGAGACAGGATTGTGTTGAGGTAGATCTGGGGAAAGGTACCAAAAAAATGTCTGCAGCATTGAAGGTTCCCAAGAACACAATGGCCTCCATCATTCTTAAATGGTAGAAGGTTGGAACCATCAAGACTCATCCTAGCACTGGCCACCCAGCCAAACTGAGTAATCAGGGAAGAATTGCCTTGTTCGGGGAGGTGACCAAGAACCAATGGTCACTCTGACAAAGCACCAGAGTTTCTCTGTGGAAATGGGAGAACCTTCCAGAAGGACAACGATCTGTGCAGCACTCCACCAATCATGCCTTTATGGTAGAGTGGCCAGACATAAGCCACTCCTCAGTAAAAGGCACATGACAGCCTGCTTGGAGTTTGCCAAAAGGCACCTAAAGGACTCTCAGAACATGAAACAAGATTCGCTGGTTTTGAAACCAAATTGAACTCTTTGGCAAGAATGCCAAGCATCACGTGTTGAGGAAACCAGACACCGCTCATCACCTGGCCAATACCATCCCTATGGTGAAGCATGGTGGTGACAGCATCATGCTGTGGAGATGTGTTTCAGAGGCAGGGACTGGGAGACTAGTCAGGATTGAAGGAAAGTAGAACGGCGCAAAGTATAGAGAGATCCTTGATGAAAACCTGCTCCAGAGCGGTCAGGACCCCCCAACAGGACAACAACCCTAAGCACACAGCCAAGATAACGCAGGAGTGGCTTCGGGACAAGTCTCTGAATGTCCTTGAGTGGCCCAGCCAGAGCCACTATCTAACATCTCTGGAGAGACCTGAAAATAGCTGTGCATTGACACTCCCCATCCAACCTGACAGAGCTTAAGGGGATCTGCAGAGAAGAAATGGGAGAAACTCCCCAAATACAGGCGTGTCAAGCATCATACACAAGATTTGAGGCTGTAATCTCTGCCAACTGTGCGTCAACAAAGTACTGATTAAAGGGTCTGAACACTTATGCAAATGTGATTTCAGTTTATTTTTTAAATATATTTGCAAAAATGTCTAAAATCCTGTTTTTGCTTTGTCATTGTGGGGTATTGTGTGTAGATTGAGGATTTTTAAAATCCATTTTAGAATAAGGCTGTAACGTACCAAAATGTGGAAAAGTGAAGGAGTGAATACTTTCCGAATGCACTGTTCATATGCTTAAATCATCAGTTATTTTTATGGACTCTAGAGAACATACTTAGTTTTACCTACATTCAATACTAATTTCAGGTCAATAAAGTTTTTCTGTAATACAATGGCAAACTGTTCCTAAGTTTGTACACTCAGTGTTTATGCCATATGATAAGCTGCAAAATTCATTGAGATAGCTGATACAACGACAATCAAATTAAACATATTGGAGATAATATTTAGAAGATAAATATTCAACCTGAAATAGGACACTGGCCATTGGCCCAGTTTTATTGGAAGGCATTCTAATTGGTCTAATAGGGCTGGGTTATAAACTACATCCTGTCCCTTTGTTCACTGGTAAGAATCACAGGAGAGAATCCCTGAGGACAGGGGAGAAACATCCATCTACCATAACATCTATGATTTATCCTCTTTGAATAAACCTCTTTCCTCCTCCTGATTTGCTTTGGGGTCTGTGGTAAATAAGAACATCAACTAGATCTTACAACTAGACAAAAAGGACATTTTAATTTGAGAATACAACACAGAAACACAGACAGAACCACTTCCCCTCTTTATTGCAGGATTGTGATATGTGATTGATCAACATTGACATTTTGAATAATAGTTGAACTAATAAAACAAGTTTAAACATTTCACTTTAAATAACCAACACTTCACTACAAAATGTACAAATAAGCTATCTCGTATGTATGTAAGGATTAGACATCTTAGTCTAAACAATAGATAATAGAGTAGTAATAAGTAGGCAATTATAACTAAAGCATCATTTAGGGTTAACAAAAGAACTCCATACCAGCAGTGGCCAACCTTGCTCCACTGATCCACTTGGTGAGCAGACTTCTGTTCCAGCCCAACAATAGCACACTTGATTATCAACTCATTATTGATGGGCTGAAACAGAACCCTGCACACACAGCAGACCTCCAACAAGGGTTGGACTTCTCCAATTATAAAATCGGTTTATACATTGCTTGTGTGATGTTTTAACTGTATTTTTGTATACACCATGTGCTAATATAGGTCGGCCTACACATACTACCCATGTTAGCAAATGTTCTATACAAAAATACTGCTGGTATACACAGTTGCTTTGTGAGGTGTTCAGGTTCACAGTCAGCCATTGTTATGGAAATGCAAGATGAAAAGTACCAGTGGCCCTGCTTTGGCCCCAAGTGAGAGCAGGTCTGCCGGAGCCATGGCCCAGTGAGACAGGGGTGCCGGCAAGTGTAGATGGAAACCGAAAAGTCTGAGCCTTTTGAGTAAAACACTGTATGGATATGCGCCATTACTCTCTTGGGACATTCATTGAGATTTCTCTCTTCATCTGCAAACACAGGCTTTCACAGTGCTCCATATTTGAGGACAGAAAACATACAAAAAGAAAACAGGCTTCATTATACATCACTGAATATTATGTTGTTATTACAGTACCTCTGTCCTCAAAGTTTCACTCTAGTACTGTAACTGAATCTGTAAACTTTTCATAATGTCCTCCCACAAAGTTACCTGCCCTATCCAGTTGCCTAAGCTTTCCCTTCACTTCACGGAGCTACAATTTCACCCTCTTCCATGGATGTTATCTACAAATGCATTTGGAGACTGTAAATTTAAAACAATGAGTATGTCAAGATAGCTAGGTAATAGAACATTAGCTAGCTGCTGACATTTAATTAACAGTGTGTAAAATTTTCTAGCTAGCAGCTCAGTTGAGTTACCTTACTTTTCCAAATGTATTTACTTACTTGAATAAGTCCTCCCACCGCCTGTTTTTTGGGTCCTTACAAAAAAATAAAAAAATGGGCAAGATCTTTTCGGTGGCAGCAAAGCGCAGCCATGTGGATGAATGGAGACAAGGCAAAAAGTGTGTCACCAGAGCAGTTTAGAACGTGTTGTGACGTTTGACTTTAACAGCGTAATCCACTTTCAATAAATATAATATCACAGACAGTTAGCCACACTTGATAACTTGAAAACTAGCACGTAACAAATCTACAGACGGTGTCCTATGGAAAATAGTGATGCACATAATGCACAGCACCTCTTCGACGGGCATGTGGGGGAGGGTTCTTGAAATGTAACATCCAATTAAAATCTTGCTGCTGGGAGCCAGTGGACTATTCAAACCATTTTTTGCAATACAACAAATCTCAGAGGGAGGCATGACAATGATATGATTTTGGTGGTACAGCAATGAGAGACTAGTTAGTGTAACACAAGACATGCAAAGAGCGTTGAGATGTGTAACTTTGCTAACAAGCAATGCAGGGATGGAGTATTTGGCAAAGGCAGGGAACAAAGAAAAGCATGCAAACATAACGCATAACATTTTTGGGGAGGGAACACCTCTGTTCACTTGGAAGTGGTGCATGCAATCACAGCTGTATAGTACAAACATTATGGTTGTGTGTTCAAAGAGAATACATACTTTTTTATTGCCTTTTATAGAAGCTACGTTAGAGAGGTTTCTGTTTTGACAACAGCATTACGTCATACTATTCTGCACATCTGAAAAGCGTGAAAAGATCACGGTTATAGGTAGTGTTGTTTTGGCCAAACTAAGAATGAGAACATGCTGGATGGATTGCACGGGGGGGAAATAACCCCCCCCACACACAACTGTCTTATTCCTTAAGATAATTTAATATGGAGGAATAGACCCTGTCAATTGTTCATTGTGCATTATTGGTAATGCACATGTAGTTGTGAGTACTTCATTTTAAGCCTTCGGGTGACAGAAGACATGTGCTCAAAAACGTAGCCAAAACTCAAATCTTTTCAATTGGCTCTGTGGCCAGATCTCAAACTGGCTGACTGAGGTCATAGTATGGTTACTAGAGGTTCATGTCAACTGGGTTAGTTTTCCAGGTGTCATTCAGTTCAGGACTACTTTCAGGCCACTCCGAGAAGTGGACAATGCCAACAAGTGGGTGGCCTGCAGAACCAGCTGTAAAAATGACCTTACATGTCTCCAATACCAGGAGCTGCTAGGAGCTCTGTTTTGGATGCACATTTCTGGACACTAACCTCAGAATTGGGAGATTTCTGAAAACCTTCGGATTTTTGGGAAATAAAAACCTGGGCATTTTTGAAAAGCTTCTGGAATTGAATAACCCTAATCTTTGGTAAATGGTGTGAATGCTAAGGATCAGTATGTGGTTTATTACCAGTTTCTGCTTGGGTCTTCTTTTGCTCTAGGTTGGTAGTGATGTCATGAACATCCACGTAGGCCCGAACTAGTCGCCATAAGAACGTATTGTTCTGTCCAAACTGAAGAAAAGAGGTGTTCGTGTCAAACTTTATATTTTTGGCGTTTATTTGGAGGCATGCTTCACCTAGGCGCTCTTCTGCGTCACCCTGGATTCAAATAGTATTTGCTTTCTTTCAAATACTGTAAGCACCTTTGGATTAGGCCTGTCTACAGTGCCAGATGGACAAGATTTGCTCTTTTGGAACTATTCAATTTGTTGCATTGCACCAAGCAAACCCAAGCAAAGCTCAATCAAGCGCATGGGACATTTTTTGAAAGAAAGCAAATACTATGTGAACCCATGTCTGCTACTGCTGTGATTTTTAACAAATACAGATATCTACTAGCCCTAGGACATCCGAACTCAAGACTTTGACAGTTGGTTGATGTGGCCCACCTGCTCCCGCTTATCCAGCATGGTGCGGAGGCACTCCCTCTTGTCTCCGTCGCTGCCTTCGTGTAGAGCGTCCACCCTCTCCAGAAGGGCTGAGAACTCATTCAGAGGCTCGATCACAGTCACTTCATACAGACTCTGACCCTCAGCCTCAATCTGCTCTTCTTCCTCAGAGTCAGTTAAAGCTGTTATGTACCTGAAACACAAAAAGCATTCATTAGCACCACAGCCTACACCTTCCTAATATTGAGTTGCACCCCCCTTTGCACTCAAAACAACCTCAATTTGTCAGGTAATTGTTAGAGGAATTTTGTTCCTACGTGTTCATTAACCAATTCAATTAAAACACTGTCCGTTTATAAGAATTTGTAAGGTTCTCATTTACATAAAATACAGAGACCAGTCATCAACATTACCCAATAGTTTTATTCTCGAGAGCTCTGCTCATAATACCATGTACATTGGTTTATATACCTCACATTGTCATAAATGTCCCTCTCAGATACAATGGCAATATGGTTCAAGCCTTCTCACATTGTATGCCACCTGTTAAACGATCTACTACAAGCCCAAGGTCTCTCCCCTCCCTGGGTGGGGACAGAATGTCCTGTAAGGAACACAGTATTCCAGCCGGTCTGACAATAGCTCCATTCGTTTCTAACAAGGAACAGAAAGTCCTTGTTCTAATTCTTGACTAAAACTACACACATTATATTCAGTGTTTTGATTATAATAAGATTCATACATTCATAGTGACAGGGTAGTATTTTGTTTAGTTATAGTTCTACGTTAAATGTATACATCATTTAGTCATTATTCATATAAATCCCATAACAGTAATGGACTACAAGGTTTCGAAACTGTTCCAAAGAGATGCTGGCCCATGTTGACTCCAATGCTTCCCACGGTTGTGTCAAGTTGGCTGGATGTCCTTTGTGTGGTGGACCATTCTTGAGACACATGGGAAACGTGTGTGAAAAACCCAGCAGCGTTTCAGTTCTTGACACACCCGATCCAGGTGTGCGTGGCACTTACTACCATACTCTGTTCAAAGGCACTTCCATCTTTTGTTCTGCCCATTCACCCTCTGAATGGAACACAGTTGGTTGTCTCAAGGTTTAAAAATCCTTATTTAACCTGTCTCCTCCCCTTCATCTACACTGATTGAAATGGATGTAACAAGTGACATCGATAAGGGATCGTAGCTTTCACCTGGATAGTCCGTCATGGAAAGAGCACTGTTCCTAATGTTTTGTACATTCAGTGTATATTCTCAGTTCCCTTGGAATGTGTTTTCATAGTAAACATAGGTGGGAGGAAGATGAACTGAAGGTGGGTCAAACTAGGGTTGAAGATTTTCATACCGTTCCTGTACCATACTGGGGTATACGGTATTACCGGCAGTGCACACAATGTAATTACGCATAAATTTAATTTAGGCAGCAGGGATCTTGATCCAGGAGGGGATTGAGTGTTGTAACCGAGAAGCTTAATCTTACAAGCTAGTAAGTTAGCAAACCAAATGCATAGCTGGGAGCCCTGAGCTGGAGATCATTCTCTAATTTACTGTTAGTGGAGCATGCACCAACAGGCTATTCCTAAAAATGTAAACCGGCATTGTAAATAAGAATTTGTTCTAGGCAAGTCAGTGGGTTAACTGCCTTGTTCAGGGGCAGAAAGACAGCTCAGGGATTCGATCTAGCAACCTTTCGGTTACTGGACCAACGCTCTAACCACAAGGCTACCTGCCGCCCCTAAATAAAGGTGAAATAAAACGTAAAGTGAAGGGTGAAAGTATCTCCAGAAAGGGAGCTTCAGTTAGTTATTTTTATTACCCCCTCTCTGCCAGACGCTTTCAATAACGGATTAACATTCACTGCATATTTACACGCAAACAGCGACATGTTTGTTTACACAAGTGGGTCACCTAATTTTGTGCCTAGCAGTTAAAAAGTCTTTGACACAGACATTTGAAGGGTTTCCCGTGCCAAACACAGGGAGACTGGTCTCTGTCATGGCACTCAGTGTCGGACACTTGTCTCGATCATTGTGAGGCAAACAATGTGCCCGCATTAGCACTGCTTTTACAGCCTTCGAAAAAGGTCCCCTTTCCATTACTGTAGCTAAGTATGTACTTACACCCACAGCTAACACTTGAGTAGGGGAAGGGAAAAAGCTGACAGTCAGGTAGAAATAAAAAGACATGGAGGACTGAAAGTGAAAAAGTTCAAACATGAAAGGCCTCCATTAAGGTCCGGCAACAGCTGCGTGTCAGGTAATTGTTAAAGGAATTTTGTTCCTACGTGTTCATTAACCAATTCAATTAAAAAACACTGTCCGTTTATAAGAATTTGTAAGGTTCTCATTTACATCTGTGGTTCTGGGAAAGTTTTGGTCTGGGAGCGATGGTTCTGGGTAAGGGGAGGTGTGTTGGAGTGGGCTACTGACAGGTGCATCTTGGGCCCACAACTGGAGGCCCCATCTTAGATCCCTCTCACCCCACCCTCAGGCCCGAATAGCTGATTACTTAAATCAGTGCCTTTGAGACAAAAGTATGTGTTTGCAGGAAAACTGCAACACTGCTTCTCTGCAGGGCAGGCAGCAAAATTCAATGACGTTGTAAGAACCTGGCAAGCCAATGTTGGAATTCTATTTTCACAAAAAAAATATAGGCCTATTTTGACAATTAAAAGGCTTGGTATAAATTGAAATAAAAGTATCTATGTGACATTGCTATATAGCCTACAACGATGGACCATTACATTCAAAACATGACTGTTTTTATGAGTGTGCCCCATAAAAAAAAGGGCAAAAAAGACATGGTGCTTATTGTTGCTGTCGGCCAATCAAAGTGGCTACAGCCAGAGGCTCCATGTGTAGCAATGAAGTGGGGGATTTCTTATCAAAGCAAAAAGGAATTCAAATTAAAGAATTAAGGCTAAACAAGGAGTTGGCTACAATGATCAACCAACCGGTAGGCTGTTTCATATGAATGGAGTTGTTGGGGAGCACAGCAAAATAGCCAGCTAGCTAAAGTCGCAAGGCTAATTGAGGCTAACTTAGCTGGCTAGCTTCTTTCGCTACAACGATGATGCAGTGAGGACAGGCTACCAGATGGAATGATAGAAAAACGGGTTGCTGCCATAAGTTCTAACTAGAGCGAGTCAGTTTGGCTAGTTTTCTCCCTCCGTGCCACACACAGACTGTCACACACACCAACCCCTGCTCCAAACTCACCCCTCCCTCCTGCTGAAACAAACCCAGGATCCTAAACCCCTCTCTGCACAGTGACCTTGGAGTAAGCTCCAAACCTGTAGGCTAGTGCGGAACCCATTTTTTATTTTTTAAAATATTTTTTAGTTACATCGGCCAATACAACAAGACTTAAAATTATGAATGGACTTGCTTGTGTGAGCTGCGATGGTCATTCTCCAAATTGTGGTGTATTTCTTTTTTGCGCTTGCACACAATGTACTTGTACATTGAGTGAATCACAGTATTTATCCAGATCCCTAGCGGAGACCTCCCCAGTTGCATGCTCTCCATCATGCATTCCTTTGCCGATTCATTCACTTGTCCAGTCATTCCTTTGTTCTTTCGTTCATGCAGTCCTCTCTTTCCCTCTCTGCGCTTGTTTACTCAATGAAAGATGGTGAGAGGCAGCAATGCTGAGCGCTGAATGCATTCCTGTCACACCATTCCACGGCCATTGAATAACTAGAGTCGAGACAGAAAAAAAGCCCAGGATGTAGGGCTGTGGAGGCCATGAAATTGTCAGCCGGTGATTGTCAAGCAAATAACTGCCGGCCTCACGGTAATTGACCGTTAATAAACAAAACACATTTAGCATCTCCTGGCTTCTACGCATAGCCTACAAGCCACTGATGCAGACCTTTGGAACAATCTACATTTAAAAAACTCAAAATCCATTTAATATAGCCACACCATCACAATAAATCCATTATTTTAGACCGGTCTATAGAAAGACTACATTTACTTCATATCATCTATTTCAGAAGAACAGAATAGCATACTCAGAGTTGTCATTAAGTTAAGCCCTGATTTGGCTATGCTATAAGGCTGTGGGCTACACTAGTTCACTTAGCAGACAAGATTTGCTTAGAATTCTGTGGTATTGTTTTATAGTATGATGAATAAAACTGAACATAGCTGAATAGAATAGAGAGGATTTTTTCTCAAAAGGATGATGGAGTGCACATGCATGCGGCTATTCTGTGTTGAGCGCTTAAAATAAAGTGTCCCCTATTACGCTTAATTTAGAGTTATTTATGCAACTTTAGTTGTAATACAAACATTGGGCTTCATGTTTTGACTTTTAATACATCCTAAGGCTGCATGATGCAACTAATGATTTGGAAAAAAAGTTGCATGAAAGGCATGCAAAGCAGAGCTCTGCTTTGTTTTTTGCTCAGGCTGCACACATCAGTCTCTCATTCACAATTTTACAAGCACTGGATAATGCCTTGGATTTCCCGGCAGCACTCCCTTTGTGTGGCCATAATGCTGGTGGTCTGCTTGAAACATGTAGGTTTTAAAGACTTGGTCAGGGAGAGGTTGAAAATGTCAGTGAATACACTTGCCAGTTGGTCCGCGCATGCTCTTACACGTCCTGGTAATCCGTCTGGCCCCGTGGCCAAGTGAACACTGACCTTTTAAAAAAAGGTCTTGCTCACACCGGGTAAGGAAAGCATGATGACACAGTCATCCGGAACAGCTGGTGCTCTCATGCATGCTTCAGTGTAGGCTCGCGTCACTGGGAGGCTCATAGCAGGGTTTCCCTTTGTAGTCCGTAATAGTTTGCAAGCCCTACCACATCCAACGAGTGTCAAAGCTGGTGTAGTAGGCTTCAAATCTTAGGCCTGTATTGACGCTTTGCTTGTTTCAGTGGTGGAAAAAGTACCCACTGTCATAATTGAGTAAAAGATGCCTTAATAGAAAATGACAATTAAAAGTCACCCAGTAAAATTCTACTTGAGTAAAAGTCTAAAAGTATTTGGTTTAAAATATATTTAAGTATCAAAAGTAAAAGTATAAATCATTATAAACTCCTTATATATTAGGCAAACCAGGTGGCACAATATATATTATTATTATTTTAATTTACAGAGAGCCAGGGGCACACTCCAACATCGTTTACAAACAAAGCATGTGTGTTTAGTGAGTCCGCGAGATCAGAGGCAGTAAGGATGACCAGGGATTTTTGGTTCATAAGTATGTGAATTTGACTATTCTCCTGTCCTGCTAAGCATTAAAAATGTAACAAGTACTTTTGGATGTCAAGGAAAATGTATGGAGTAAAACAAAGGTACAATATTTTCTTAAGGAATGTAGTGAAGTAAAACGATAAGTAGTCAATGATATAAATAGTAAAGTACAGATGCCCCAAAAGAACGACTTAAGTAGTACTTTAAAGTATTTTTACACCACTGGCCTGTTTGATGGTTCGTCTGAAGACATAGCGGGATTTCTTAAGTGTCCGGATTAGTGTCTCGCTCCTTGAAAGCGGCAGCTCTAGCCTTTAGCTCGGTGCAGATGCTGCCTGTAATCCCTGGCATCTGGTTGGGATATGTACGCACGGTCACCGTGGGGACAATGTCGATGCACTTATTGATGAAGCCGATGACTGAGGTGGTATACTACTCAATACCATTGGATGAATCCCAGAACACATTCCAATCTGTGCTAGCAACACATCCTGTAGCGTAGCATCCACGTCATCTGACCACTTCCGTATTGAGCGAGTCACTGGTACTTCCTGCTTTAGTTTTTGCTTGTAAGCAGAATCAGGATTATAGAATTCTAGTCAGACTTGCCAAATGGGGAGGGCGAGTTTTGTATGCATCTCTGTGTGTGGAGTAAAGGTGGTCTAGAGTTCTTTTCCTCTGGTTGCACGTGACATGCTGGTAGAAATGAGGTAAAACGGATTTAAGTTTGCCTGCATTAAAGTCTCTGGCCACTAGGAGCGCTGCTTCTGGAGCGTTTTCTTGTTTGCTTATGGCCTTATACAGCTCCGAGTGCGGTCTTAGTGCCAGAATCGGTGTGTGGTGGTAAATAGACGGCTACAAATAATATAGATTAAAACTTTTGGGTTGATAATGTGGTCTACAGCTCATCATGAGGTACTCTACCACAGGCGAGCAATACTTTGAGACTTCTTTAATATTAGACATCGCGCACCAGGTGTTTTTGACAAAATAAACACACCCCCACCCCTCGCCTTACCAGACGTAGCTGCTGTCCTGTCGATGCACGGAAAACTCAGCCATCTCTATACTACCCATTTCGTCATTCAGCCATGACTCCGTGAAACAAAAGATATTACAGTTTTTAATGTCTCGTTGGTAGGATAGTCTCAACCGTAGATCATTCAGTTTGTTTTCCAGTGATTGCATGTTGGCAGATAGAAGTGATGGTGGTGGTGATGGTGATTCACTCACTTGCCTACGACTCCTCACAAGGCACCCCAACCTCAGTATTTTCTTCACGTGAATGACAGGGATTTGGACCTGTTCTCTGGGAAGCAGTACATCTTTCACGTCGGACTCAAAAATATTGGTCCAGTTCGAGGCAAGTAAATCGCTGTTCTGTTCTCCAGAAGCTCTTTTCAGTCATAAGAGTCCATCACTTGGTTCTCTCACACAATTGCATTGCCTATAAAACATTTAAGTGTTTGATTAGGTTTTTAATCAAATTTGCATTGATGTCAGAGTGATTAGAGGGACAATAGAGTGCCGAGTACAAGGCAGCTAGCAAGTTTGGTAGGTTACTAATGACCATTACAGCTTGGAGAAGCCTAATTACTGTGACTAAATGGTCACATGGAATTTGACTGCAGTCATGACTAGTGACCACCAGTGTGGCGGTAATATGGTCATCATACCTACCAGGATATATTTGTGTGTTTGTGCTTCCTCCATTTGGGGCGGCAGCGTAGCCTAGTGGTTAGAGCGTTGGACTAGTAACCAGAAAGTTGCAAGTTCAAACCCCCGAGCTGACAAATCTGTCGTTCTGCCCCTGAACAGGCAGTTAACCCACTGTTCCTAGGCCGTCATTGAAAATAAGAATTTGTTCTTAACTGACTTGCCTAGTTAAATAAAGGTTAAATAAAATAAAAAAATTACAGATGGGGAACAATCATCACAGGGCCCGCGGTGCTGTTTCAACACTAAACAAAAACACACATGGCCATCTTTAACTTGACTGTGTTCCGTACCAGTATGATTCAGGTCTAGTTAGGGGACAAGGCGAAAGGGAGAGTGGAGGCCTACTACAGTGGCAGCAGGTGCCTTATAAAAGGTTGAGAAGGATGATGAACATTCTGAGAGAGAAAAAAAAAGTACACTACGTACACCATTTTACACTTGTCTTGAAGGCTCAGATTTGGGTTAGCATTTCTTACTGTAATACAACATGTGGCTGCTGAAAACTTCAAAAGGGCCAATGGGACATGTCCAGCACTGGCTCTGTGGATTGCTACTCTCCCTGAATACATAGAGCGTTCCAGTAATGTTGTCGCGGAGCATATTTTCAAAAGCTTAATAGAGATGAAGGATGAAAGAAATTCCCTCCAGCTGCTTTGATGACAATGACAGTGCTTAACACCTTTAAGGCCAATCATCACCTATCCTTTTGGGTGCAATGTTTTAACTGCACTGTGTGTAGAGCACACACTAATTAGTGTACAGGACTAAACATGATACAAATAGTTGCCCTGTACTTTGATGTAGTGCTACTTTAACCTTGGCACCAAATGAATGGGTTTGTAAATGCCATATTAAAGTCTTAAGATCTAATGCTAGTTCTACACACAGACAACATTCTCTCAGTGAGAGGGATTGTACATTTAACATGCAGATGGAGAATCCAGGTTGGAGTGTTCCAAGGGAGCTTAAGCAGCAGTGGTCACCACGGTAAAGCGTCAAAACCAACATGAAGAGTTTAAACTCCCAACATCCTCTGATCTATGGAGCATTAAGCTCAGCTCATAGAGAACGCATCACTGGTAGTGATAGGCCTCTCAGGGATTGATTTAGTTTGGGGGCCTTGGTTCATCTTTCCATCAATCCTGACTAGTCTCCCAGTTCCTGCCGCTGAAAAACACCCCCACAGCATGATGCTGCCACCACCATGCTTCAGCGTAGGGATGGTTCCAGGTTTCCTTCAGATGTGCCGCTTGGCATTCAAGACAAAGAGCTCAATCTTGGTTTCATCAGACCAGAGAATCTTGTTTCTCATGGTCAGAGTCCTTTAGGGGCCCTTTGGAAAACTCCAAGCGAGCTGTCATGTCTCTTTTACTCAGGAGTGGCTTCCTTCTGGCCACTCTACCATTAAAAGGCCTGATTGGTGGAGTGCTGCAGAGATGGCTGTCTTTCTGGAAGGTTCTCCCATCTACACAGAGGAACTCTGGAACTCTGTCAGAATGACCATTGGGTTCTTGGTCACCTCCCTGACCAAGGCCCTTCTCCCTCGTTTGGCTGGGGGGCCAGCTCTAGGAAGAGTCTTGGTGGTTTCAAACTTCTTCCATTTAAGAATGATGGAGGCCAGTGTTCTTGGGGACCTTCAATGCTGCAGGGCTCCCGAGTGGCGCAGCAGTCTGAGGCACTGCATCTTAGTGCTAGAGGCTTCACTACAGGCCCTGGTTCGATTCCAGGCTGTATCACAACTGCCGTGATTGGGAGTCAGGGCAATGCACAATTGGCCCAGCTTCGTCCAGGTTAGGGTTTGGCCGGGGTAGGCCGTCATTGTAAAATAATAAATTATTCTTAACAGACTTGCCTTAAATAAATAAAAATGTTTTTTTGGTACCCATCCACAGATCTGTGCCTCAACACAATCCTGTCTCTGAGCTCTACAGACAATACCTTCATCCTCATGACTTGGTTTTTGCTCTGACATGCAGTCAACTGTGGCACATTATATAGACAGGTGTGTGCCTTTCCAAATAATGTCTCTGACATGCACAGTCAACTGTGGGACCGTTTATATAGAGGTGCCTTTCCAAATCATGTCCAATCAATTGACTGTACGACAGGTGGACTCCAATCAAGTTGTAGAAACATCTCAAGGATGATCAATGGAAACAGGACGCACCTGAGCTCATTTTCAAGTCTCATAGGAAAGGGTCTGAATAGTTATGTAAATAAGGTATGTTTTTTATTTTTTTATAAATTTGCATACATTTCTAAAAAACTTTTTGTTGTCATTATGGGTTATTGTGTGTAGGTTGAGAAGGGAAAAAACATGTTTAATCCATTTTAGAATAAGGAATAATAAAAATGAAAGGGGTCTGAATACTTTCTGAATGGACTGTATCGTGTAAATCAGTGCATTTCGTGAAGTTCCGAATGCAAGAGAGGGAGACAAAATGCATCCGACATAATGCTTTAAAACGAGGCCTTTGACAGCTAGGCATACAGACTGGGAGATTGATGGGCCTGCTCAGTTGAGGTGTTAAGTTCAAGGAAGCTGTTTTCACAGATGACTGATTGGTGCAAACTGTTTGAGCTTTCCTCCTTGCGAATGTCTAAACTGAGCAAATGCACTCCTTAACCTGCTAAATAATTAAGCCTCCTTCCTTGTCACACGTCTGTGCAGCACAGAGTACAGTCTGTTCCCAGTAATAGGCACTTCGTGTTTTTGCAAGACCAAGCACAATCTGCAATACCTCAACACTGGTCACGATCTGCATATATCTTTGCAAACACACCAGAAAAAGCCAATTGTAGGTTTCACAACACAAGACTGAAAAAGGGCAATAATAAAAAATTAGGGCCGACAGCATCGGAAAGAGTAGTATGGGCATCTTCACAGGAATAATGTATTTCTAGTTACTGTGTGGCTGTATTGTGCTAAAATAACTTTTTTTAAAGTTCAAAAGAGATAGGTTACACTGCTCTAATGTGCTTTACTTGGGTGATGCTCCAGCATTTCTTTAAGACAAGATCAAGGATAACAACCAAAGACATTGTTCTTACCAGGCCCCTTTTACCCTGTCCTTCTGCTACTGAATAATCCCAAAATGACATGGCCTAAAATACAAGTGTCTCTCTGGGCCACACGTTATGCACCCATGCCTCTAAACAATCATTACATTATTTATCAATTCATTGCACATTTTTCTAGATTTATCTCCAGACAATGACAATTAAGCCTAAGAAGAAAACTAGCTATGTCAACCGATTAGTCGGCATGGCCGAAATATTTGGGCCGATTTCAAGTGTTCATAACAAAATCGGTCATCGGCATTTTTGGACACTGATTATGGCCGATTACATTGCACTCCACGAGGAGACTGCGTGGCAGGCTGACTACCTGTTATGCGAGTGCAGAAAGGAGCCAAGGTAAGTTTCTAGCTAGCAGTAAACTATCTTAACATAATCACTAGTTAACAACACATGGTTGATGATATTACTAGTTTTTCTAGCTTGTCCTGCGTTGCATATAATCGATGCGGTGCCTGTTAATTTCTCATCGAATCACAGCCTACTTCGCCAAACGGGTGATGATTTAACCAGCACATTTGCGAAAAAAAAAGCACTGTTGTAGCACCAATGTGTACCTAACCATAAACATCAATGCCATTCTTAAAATCAAAACACAAGTATATATTTTTAAACCTGCATATTTAGTTAATATTACCTGCTAACATGAATTTCTTTTAACTAGGGAAATTGTGTCACTTCTCATGCGTTCCGTGCAAGCAGAGTCAGGGTATATGCAGCAGTTTGGGCCGCCTGGCTCGTTGCGAACTGTGTGAAGACCATTTCTTCCTAACAAAGACTGTAATTAATTTGCCAGAATTGTACATAATTATAACATAACATTGATGGTTGTGCAATGTAACAGCAATATTTAGACTTAGGGTCTCCAGACCTGAACCCAATAGAAAATCTTTGGAGGGAGCTGAAAGTCCATATTGCCCAGCGACATCCCCGAAACCTGAAGGTCTGTATGGAGAAGTGGGCCAAAATCCCTGCTGCAGTGTGTGCAATCCTGGTCAAGAACTACAGGAAACGTATGATCTCTGTAATTGCAAACAGGTTTCTGTACCAAATATTAAGTTCTGCTTTTCTGATGTATCAAATACTTATGTCATGCAATAAAATGCAAATTAATTACTTAAAAATCATACAATGTGATTTTCTGGATTTTTGTTTTAGATTCCGTCTCTCACAGTTGAAGTGTACCTTTGATAAAAATGACATGCCTCTACATGCTTTGTAAGTAGGAAAACCTGCAAAATCGGCAGTGTATCAAATACTTGTTCTCCCCACTGTATATATAAAAATCGGCATCGGCTTTTTTTGGTCCTCCAATAATCGTATCGGTGTCGAAAAATCATAATCGGTCGACCTCTAATGTCAATGCTTCCCGGAGACGGTTTGTGCAGAAATGTTTCAGTTGTGCAAACCCACAATTTCATCAGCTGTCCAGGTGGCTGATCTCAGACGATCCCGCAGGTGAAGAAGCCGAATGTTGAGGTCTTTGGCTGGCACAGTTACATGTGGTCTGTGGTTGTGAGGCACATTGGACGTACTGCAAAATTCTCTAAAAACAACATTGGCAGCTTATGGTAGTGAAATAAACATCACATTTTTGGCAACAACTCTGGTGGTCATTCCTGCAGTCAGCATGCCAATTGCATGCTCCCTCAAAACTTCAGACATCTGTGGCATGGTGTTGTGACAAAACTGCACATTTTAGAGTGGTCTTTCATTGTTCCCAGCACAAGGTGCACCTGTGTAATAATCATGCTGTTTAATAATCATGCTGTTTAATATGCCACACCTGTCAGGTGGATAGATTATCTTGGCAAAGGAGAAATGCTCATTAACAGAGAAACTAATTTGTGCACAAAATTAGAGAAATAATATTTGTGTGTATGGAAATGTCCTGGGAACTTTTGTCCTACGGCGATTCTAGTGATAAAAGAGAATTATAAAAAGATGCGAATACTTCTATGCAAATGTTGTTGATCAGTACAATAAAATAAGTCCCAACAGGAACGAAAACAGCTTGTTTTTCATCTGTAGCTCCATGAAATCAGCAAAAACAAGCCCAATAACTCAATGCAATAACTTTATTGCAAATAGGCCTAGGCGACATCTTGATTTACCCAGTTTATCAATAGATTAGAAATGTATCATTCAAATAAATGATTATCATGTTACGTAGTTAGAGGTTATTATTTTGTTGTTGACCAAAGTCAAATTGATTGTATGATTCTATAACTGACTAATTAATACATACATTAAAAAAACTTAAATGTAATGATATTTGAACTCAAGACCTGTCTGGATCAAGTGCCATTCTGTGACTTTGGCTAATGCACCTTTTTATGCCAAGGTATCAATGTGGTATCGGAGTCAAAATTCTGGTATCATGACAACACTAGTTTGCCTCTTCAACAGGGACGAGGATAAACTCCATTGATTACAAAAGGTAACAGAAATTACCCAATATGACTTGGTCTTCATCATGTGATATAGTATATGATCTATTTTTTGTATTACACTTCCATTCTATTAGCTTTAAAGTAGACCATCTGATTATTATTTTGGTTCCTATCACACCAAACTATATAACTAAAGTATGGACCGGTTCCACCAGTCTGAACCATACACCCTGTAGTAAATGATGGCCTGAGTAACAGTGCCTAGGCCCTCAAAGTCTAAACGAGGAAGTGCGAGGCACAGCCACAGACAGACTGAACTAAGACACCAAAACAACAATGATTAACTACCCAGAGTACTCTGGCTGGCTGCTGGCCTGCTTGTTATGTTGTTACATCAAGAATTGCTCCAGGCGACTGCTGCCAGAGCTCTGCCAGGAGATAAATCTGGAGCTAAACTAATGATTCATGATGAGCTAATGATTCAGTTTGATTAAGCAGTATTTGACGGTCTTTTTAAGCTGACCGGATCTGCTCACTCACTGCTAATATGTGCTGGCTTCTTGCTCCCACCACAACCTGTTAGGTTCTGTGTTCCTGTCGGAAGATGGCTGGCTGCAAGTAGGACCTTCAACAGGTACTCGTCTCTATTGTGTAAGTATTTCACCTAAATACAGAGAAATTAATGTTTGTTTAAATTAATGTTTCAAAACCCATTATTTCTCCCCAGTAGGATTCAATAGCGGGTCAGGACCAAAAGAGTGTGATCCGCCCTTGATAGCCCACCTTCTCTCTAACAAGGGTAAAACACCTGGTTTCCTGAGCAATCTTAAAATTATTAGTACATGTAACAGCTTATAAAATCAGTGCATTTGATCCGCCTATGTGCCGGCTCCAGTAGCGCAAGACTCCCTCTTACACGCAAGTGAAGTGAGTTTCGGAAAAACTTAAAAAGTACGCATCCTAGAAATAGTTCACATACAAACTAGAGGTCGGCCAATTATGATTTTTCAACGCCGATACAGATTATTGAAGGATCAACAAAAGCCTATACCGATTAAATCGGCTGATTTATATTATATTAATAATAATGACAATTACAACAATACTGAATGAACACTTATTTAACTTTATATAATAATCAGATGGTCTACTTTAAAGCTAATAGAATGGAAGTGTAATACAAAAATAGATCATATACTATATCACATGATGAAGACCGAGTCATATTGGGTAATTATAGTCTCAAATAAATAATGAAACATTAAATTTGGTTTCAATAATGCAAAAACAAAGTGTTGGAGAAGTAAGTAAAAGTGCAATATGTGCCATGTAAAAAAGCTAACGTTTAAGTTCCTTGCTTAGAACATGAGAACATATGAAAGCTGGTGGTTCCTTTTACCATGAGTCTTCAATATTCCCAGGTAAGATGTTTTGGGTTGTAGTTATTATAGGAATTATGACTATTTCTCGCTATACCATTTGTATTTCATATACATTTGACTATTGGATGTTCTTACAGGCACTATAGCAGTGGTTCTTAACCTTGGAGTTACTGAACCCCACCAGTGTCATATGCACATTCACCGAACCCTTCTTAATTGGAAAAATAAAATTAGATTTTTTCAAATTCAAAACATAGGTATATATTTTACTGATGCACAAAATGAACCGTGCATCAACATCACTGTGTTCAAAGAACAAAATCATCAAAACATGATTTTTCACACAAAAACAAAATAATGAATATTTACTGCAAATCAGTGTGACTTCTGCTGTTGCCTTTCAAAGACCAGTACAGAATTGCGCGGCTTCACCTTGGCAAGTGCCACTCATGTCATTTTCACAACAAAGTCTGTTCCTTTTCTTCGTTTTATGTCCAGCATCCTCGAAAAGGATTGCTCGCAAAGATATGTTGTAGCAAACGGTATGAAAATCTCCATAGCTTTCTTAGCAATAACAGGGTACGTTACCATTTGTAGACACCAAAACGTTGAAAGCGTTGTTGTTCTGAAGAGTTGCTGTTGAACCTGGCTCTGCTGAATTTCAATGATTTCATCGAGGTATTCATCATTGACATCTGTTGTCTCAACACTAAACGTGAACGGCTGTCTCACCCATGCTGGATATGACTCTCTTGTAGGGAAGTATACGTCGAGAGACTTTGCAAGCTCATCTAACTGCGTGGCAATTGCTTGCTTCAGTTCCGCGGGTACAAAAATGTCTCCGATTCCAGATACATCTTCGATCTTACTTACACAGTCATCCAGCAGGGGAACGTTTGCAAAGTTATCGTTCTCTGTTCGTTGTTTCCAATAACGGTATCTTTTTTTGAAAAGCCTTCAGGTTTTCCTCCGCTTCGATGATGTTGACTCCACCGCCCTGCATCTTTTGATTGAGATGATTGAGAGCTGAGAAGATATCAGCCATGTACACTAAAATGAGAATGAACTCAGAATTTGAAGCAATCTGCATGACAATGTTGGTGCTCTTGCAAAAACAGGGCTAACTCCACACGCACGGCAAAAACACAATTCAGCACCTGTCCCCGGGATAACCACCGAACGTTAGAATGGTACAGAAGTACCTCGAATTCAGAGCCCATTTCTTTACACAGCTCACTGCAGATGCGGTACCTCAGAGCACTAGTTCTTACATTGTTCACGCATTCCACTACAATTTTTAATACTTCTGCCAGTTTTGGAGGCAAGGTTTTTGTTGCCAACGCATGCCTGTGCAGAATACAATGCGTAACAATGATGTGTGGTGCATCGGCTTTCACTAGCGCACAAAAACCAGACTTTCTTCCCAGCATGACTGAAGTTCCGTCCGAACAAACTGCAGAAACCATATCCCACGAAAGATTGTTTGTCTTTGAAGAAGTCATCCACAAGTTCACATTGGCTGCCTTAGTTGTTGTTGTAAGAGGCTTACAAAATTTAAAAGAAATCTTCCTTTATCACGTCATCTTTCACATAGCGCACGAATACAGCAAGCTGGCTTAGATTGGAAACGTCTGTGGTCTTGTTGAGTTGAAGGCTGAATTTTGTCGGGCTTGAAATCAGATCTGCAACTACTTGAGCCAAGATGTCTTTGCTCATGTCCTCTATTCTGTCGCTGATGGTGTCATTTGGAAGAGGAATTTGGGATAACTTAACTTCAGCCTCTTTTCCCAGCATGATATTCGCCATCTTCAACACAGCTGGTTTTATGAGTGTTTCACCAATGGTGTGTGGTTTGCCCTGCTTTGCGATCAGGTAAGCAACTTCGTACGATGCTGTGAGGATCGGTTTGTTGATGGGTACAAAGCCGAGAACAGGCAGAGTAGCCTTTTCATCGAATCTGGCTCTCTTCACCTTGAATTCAGCGAGCGTTGTGTTCTTGTATTTTCCATCTCCATGCAGCTTAAGGAAGTGTTCTCTTAGTTTTGCCGGTGCTAGACTAGAATTGCTCAACTTGGCATTGCAAATCATGCAGTTAGGACGCTGACTCCCATCACGTTCCGTTATACATGTGAATCCATATTGTACATATTCGTCCAACCACTTTCTTTTTTTGCTCGACATAGTAAGTATGAAGGGATTAAAATATTAAGAAAGAAATCACAAGACGTACCATCACGACAGTCACAAGTCGACTACTGAGCGCACCAAATTCCCTGCAGCACAGATAGGCCAAGCGATGTAGCGTGATCACCTGCAGCCAATGATGGCTAAGCGGGGCGGGGCGTGTCATCACGAATCATATGAGTCGGATGTGTGTCTTGACCTCCGCCGAACCCCTGAGACGGAGTCACCGAACCCAGGTTAAGAACCACTGCACTATAGTATTGCCAGTGGAACAGTATAGCTTCCGTCCCTCTACTCACCCCTACCTGGGTTCGAACCAGGGACACATCGACAACAGCCACCCTCAAAGCATCATTACCATCGCTCCACAAAAGCCGCGGCCCTTGTATAGCAAGGGGAACAACTACTTCAAGGCCTCAGAGCGAGTGACGTCACCAATTGAAAACGCCATTAGCGCGCACCCCGCTAACAAGCTAGCCATTTCACATCGGTTACACCAGCCTAATCTCGGGAGTTGATAGGCTTGAAGTCATAAACAGCGTAATGCTTGAAGCACAGCGAAGAGCTACTGGCAAATGCAGGAAAGTGCTGTTTGAATGAATGCTTACGAGCCTGCTGCTGCCTACCACCGCTCAGTCAGACTGCTCTATCAAATCATAGACTTAATTATAACATAATAACACACAGAAATACGAGCCTTAGGTCATTAATATGGTCAAATCCGGAAACTATCATTTCGAAAAAACAAAACGTTTATTGTTTCAGTGAAATAAGGAACCTTTCAGTATTTTAACTAACGGGTGGCATCCCTAAGTCTAAATATTGCTGTTACATTGCACAACCTTCAATGTTATTCCATAATTACGTATAATTCTGGCAAATTAATTACGGTCTTGTTAGGAAGAAATGGTCTTCACACAGTTCGCAACGAGCCAGGCGGCCCAAACTGCTGCATATACCGACTCTGCTTGCACGGAACGCAAGAGAAGTGACACAATTTTCCTAATTAAAAGAAATTCATGTTCGCAGGCAATATTAACCAAATATGCAGGTTTAAAAATATATACTTGTGTATTGATTTTAAGAACGGCACTGATTGTTTATGGTTAGGTACACATTGGTGCAACGACAGTGCTTTTTTCACGAATGCTGTTTTCGCAAATGCACTTGTTAAAGTCACCGGTTTGGCAAAGTAGACTGTGATTCGATGAGAAATTAACAGGCACCACATTGATTATATGCAACGCAGGACAAGCTAGATACACTAGTAATATCATCAACCATGTGTAGTCAACTAGTTATTGTTAAGATTTAATGTTTTTTATAAGATAGGTTTAATGTTAGCTAGCAACTTACTTTGGCTCCTTGCTGCACTCGTGTAACAGGTAGTCAGCCTGCCACGCAGTCTCCTCGTGGAGTGCAATGTAACCGCCCACAATCGGTGTCCAAACATTGTTTGGTGCCCAAACCCATTGTTATGAAAACTTGAAATCGGCCCTAATTAAAATCGGCCATTCCAACTAATCGGTCGACCTGTAATAGAAACCTTGTATGTCTGAACTCAATCAAATAGTCTTCGCAAAAATAACAGTCGCTGTGGCAGAGCGTTTATTTTGATTGACGATTTCCTGCGTTTATCAAAAGTCCCATCAGTAGCCTTATTTCAGATGTAAAAGGAGCTTGAGCCATTGAACATAAAACAGTAACCGAAATGTCATTAACCGAAATGTCTGTTGTTTTTCTTTTTTTAAACAACTAATTGACCGACACGGTTCAATTATTTGAATTCCATTAAATTGCAACTGCAACTCCCGTACAGACTTGGGAGAGGTGAACGTCAGGAGCCGTGCATCCTCCGAAACACAACTCAACCAAGCCGCACTGCTTCTTGACACAATGCCCACTTAACCCGGAAGCCAGTCGTGCCAATGTGTCAGAGGAAACACCATACACCATTGCACTGCACCCGGCCCGCCACAGGAGTCACTAGTGCCGGCGAAACCCTCCCCTAACCCGGACGACGCTGGGCAATTGTGCGCCGCCCCCGGTCGTGGCTGGCTGCAATAGAGCCTGGACTCGAACCTAGAATCTCTAGTGGTACAGCTAGCACTGCGATGCAGTGCCTTAGACCACTGCGCCACTCGGGAGACCTTAGGCAGCAGCTCTATAGAGATGAGATGACTTGGAATTAAATCAAATCAAATAAAACAAATATTTTATTAATGTGAATAAATTATGATTATTCAATCAAATCCGATATCCGTGATGTAATCGACCCGAAACGATCTCAAAGCACTAATCGCTCAGCACTAGCATAGAAATAAAGGCATGTAAAATACTATGAACAGTGCCTTATTTTTTTAATGAAATCATACTGATGGGTGGATTTTCCCCCTGTATCTCAACCAAACATGTGAATATCCCAGAGAGAGCGAGAGATGGGACTCACCCTCCTTCACTCTCAGCCTCCTCCTCAGAGCTTTGGCCTCCAGCTCTGGCCACTCCCCCTGCAACTTTCCTCCTACGTGTGGGTGTAGTTCGGTTTGGAGGGCCTGCCCTTACGCGAGCCACAGTCCCCTCAGCCCGGCCGCTGCGTCCTCTCAGCTCATCCCTGACGTGATCCAGCAGCTTTGGGATGGCACTCTTTAGGGCCCGCACCTCATCCTTCAGCTCTGACACACACTGGATCAGCGCTGCGAGACGATCTAGAACCTCAGCCTGACCCGGCATTTCCCTGACCACCATACTGGCTCCAGTCACCCGCTGGTCATTACTGCGGAGGTACAGCTTACTGTGCACACCATGTCCACTCGTTGGCACGGCCCTCCTACTGTTGTACAACACCACAGTGCCCAGGCTGAGGCCAGCCCCTCCAGCCAACACACCCAGGACCAGAGCCTTGTTGTCTGACAGGGCCATCCTGCCGGCCTGGAGAGAAAGGGGAGAAATGAGAAAGACACATGAATAATGAATTTGTTTTGTTGTGCAGGAACAACTTCTGATTTTAAGAATCCTTTAGGCTACTTGAATATTCGGCACAGAGAAATTAGGTTAACATACATATCAGCAAAGGTCCAAGATCTGGGTACAGCAGAGTTGACTGAGCAAGGAGCGGAGTTAGCCAGCCCTCAGCTCTTGTAGTCTTTTACCTGTGATGTATTGGTCTAACCCAATCCTCACCTCCATTATAACCTAATTCCATTCTACTAGTCTGTATCCAAATTGATTTGATAGCTTCTGTCAGACGAGCAGGTATAATCTCTGTGCCTCTAAAATAATACAATTTAGGGTATTTGTCTAAGCTCTTAACTGTTTCTACTAACACTGGGGTGAGACCTACGGATAAATTGCCCTAAAGCCAATTAAGGTCACTGTTAAATCAACAGACAGGTCATTGTTCAGGGCAGTATTGTAATTGGACTGGTCAGCTAGCTGTCAAAATGTGGAGTGCCTCACTTGAAAGGTCAAGCAAGCTAGTTTGGGATATAAAAATGTAGCTACTGTAACTAGTAAGACACGACACTTCTGCAACCCAGCAACCATACAGTGACAGCAAAGATGAGTTTGAGAAAGTGACCTTCTTAGCTAGCTAGTAGCTAGCTGTCAAGCTACAGCTGGCAACGACCTCCTGGGGAGAAATAAGTCACTCTCCTGTAATGTCCTCGCATTCACCTCAATGTTAGACTAGCTAGCTATGTTTGCGCAAAGGGTTAACGTTAACAGGATTAGCTCGCTAGCTAGTCAAGCTAGTTTATCTAGTCAATTCGCGAGCCAGAATAATGTTAAAGAAAACGGCATGCCATGGCATGGACACAGTCACCTAGCTTGCCAACTAACGTTAGTGCCAGACATGGGTGTTAACTATGTGGTGTCTGCTGGCTATAAGCACACAGATAAAATTGCTAACTAAACATAAAAATCTGTTACTTTCATTAACCTATTAAATAATATAAATCAAACAATTCTATATATTTTTATCTCCAAAAAGTTTGAAATTGTGTCTGTCAGTGACCTTACTGCGGAGAAGCGATCAGTCTTTCTTCTCTATCTCCGGTTTGAGAAGTTCTTCTTCTTCTTGTGGGTTTTATGGCAGACTACACCCAAAAAGGTGTATTGCCGCCACCAACTGGACGGTTTGAACCCCCCAAAAAAATACAATTAAATAATAAATCCATAAGTAATAGTGAAATTTAATCCACCCTAATATAATTGTACATTGCCAAAACAAACAAAACTTCCACTTTTTCCTTCTTTCAATTCAACATGTGTCCCTTCTCAGGCTCTAAGACCTGAGAAGGTGGTACGGCTTGCGCCAATATTCCATGTAAATATTTGCAGAGAAGTCTTTCAGCCCCAGGAACCGCTCTGAGGTGCATCCACAATGAATTTGATCTTCCTGGACCTTCTCTCCACCTTGGCAGTGCCATTAATTACCATAGCAATAAAGGCCAAAAAGTCCACCTTCTTAACCTTTAAAATGTCAGGATCCTGCTGGTGAAAGGCAACCCCTGCAGCCTGCAGTGCAGGCCTATCCACCACCACGGACTCTTCTGGTGCACCATTCAAACCCTCAACCCTTTTCACAGCTGCTGCATATGAAATGCTCTACACAGCCCTGACATTGGCCACCTCATTCTCGTTCACAATTGTGGAGCATTCAAAAGACGTGGCTTCATGGTTCCCACCACAATTGCAACATGTCCCATATTCATTACTTTTATAACACTTATGGTTTTTTCCACAACTTGGACATCTCGGCTTCTCTCATCTGCAAACACTTGATACATGACCAAAAGCTTCACAGTGATCAAACTGCATTGGTCTTGGGATAAATGCTCCGACTCTGTAGTTATACCCTAACTGCACTTGAGTAGGGAGAGACTCCATTTTTAAAACAAACATAGACTCCTCACTTTTTCACCAATCACCACACGATTCATCCGACGTGCTTCAAATCACCCCAGGAATATTTTTCATCTCTTCAAAATCGACCACAAGACGCCAAATATAACCCCCTTGAGGGGTGCCCTGTTCCAAAGAGACACACGACACTTTAAACAGATCAAATCGGTTCAGACACAACGCACGTTCCTTCTGATCCGCGGAAGCACAAAAAAATATAAACAGGGTCACCTCTCGTGATCCTCACAGCCTTCACTTTACCCAGCACTCTCTCCGCCAGTTTGGATAACAAATGGTTTCTTCAAGATTGGTACTCTGCTCAGTTGCTCATTCATTAACAAACTGTACTCCTACTAGATATGATGGGTCCTCTCATCACTGTACACTACTTTACTCCATTTTCGATTATTTTGGACAATACTCCAATTCTCCTTGATTCTACCGCCATTGTGTTCATAATCCACTTCATCACGCTTCCTATCTTTAGACAAGTTCTTCTTCGTATTTGTTGGTATTATGGCGGTCGGCAAACAAATGTTACAAGTGAATGATGCCACCTACAGTATTGGCTGTGTATTATCAGCCTACAATTTTGTAGTATGAATTCATTACACTTTGTGAAAAATTGCCCTATCAATTAACCCTGTGTAACATGTCTTGCATTTCATGTTGTATAATTACACCAAATCTGAATAGTTCACATGCCTGATATTACTGTGCATTCCTTTTGTTGTTGTAAGTGCCCTTTTTAATGTCACACACTTCCTTCTCCCTGTGCACTGTATTCATGTGGAAGAGTTACTGAAAAATGTCCCATGAAAATATGTTAAGATTTATGAACTTTTAATCTGTTGATTTGTGAATGCCCGCTAAGCTACAGTAGATGTTGTCATTGCGTCATGTCCCCTGTTGTGATTTTGTACTTTACAGAGGAGTTGGTGCATAAGGGCAGCATAACATTTAATTTTTATTTTACTAGGCAAGTCAGTTAAGAACAAATTCTTATTTTCAATGATGGCCTAGGAACAATGGGTTAACTGCCTGTTCAGGGGCAGAACAACAGATTTGTACCTTGTCAGCTCGGGGATTTGAACTTGCAACCTTTCGGTTACTAGTCCAACGCTCTAACCACTAGGCTACCCTGCCGCCCCTACCCTGCCGCCCCAACATCCAATTTATGGATGTTTATTTCTTTATCAGGTATGCCATGTGTTTTTGTTTGTTATGATATGTTGACTATATTTTTCTGTTAGTTTGCAAACGCATATCATGTACTAACGGTACATAACGCATGGCTGTAATTTATGAAAATTGGCTAGCCCCATACGCTAAACATACATTATAGAGTTAAAGTCGGAAGTTCACATACACTTAGGTTGGAGTTTTTCAACCACTCCACAAATTTCTTGTTAACAAACTATAGTTTTAGCAAGTCAGTTAGGACATCTACTTTGTGCATGACACAAGTAATTTTTCCAACAATTGTTTACAGACAGATTATTTCACTTATAATTCACTGTATCACAATTCCAGTGTGTCAGATGTTGACATACACTATGCTGACTGTGCCTTTAAACATCTTGGAAAATTCCAGAAAATGATGTCATGGCATTAGAAGCTTCTGATAATTTACATAATTTGAGTCAATTGGAGGTGTACCTGTGGATGTATGTCAAGGCCTACCTTCAAACTCAGTGCCTCTTTGCTTGACATCATGGGAAAATCAACAGAAATCAGCCAAGACCCCCAGAAAGACAATTGTAGACCACAAGTCTGAAAAAGCATGTGCGAGCAAGTAGGCCTACAAGCTTGACTCGGTTACAACAGCTCTGTCAGGAGGAATGGGCCAACATTCACTCAACTTATTGTGGAAGGCTACCTAAAACGTTTGGCAATGCTACCAAATACTAATTGAGTGTATGTAAACGTCTGACCCACTGGGAATGTGATAAAAAAAAATAAAAAGCTGAAGTAAATAATTCTCTCTACCATTATTCTGACATTTCACATTCTTAAAATAAAGTCCTAACTATCAAAGCAGGAGTGGGAAGGTGAACGGAAAGGCTCTGGAGCAACGAACCGCCCTTGCTGTCTCTGCCTGGCCGGTTTTCCCCTCTTTCCACTGGGATTCTCTGACCCTATTACAGGGGCTGAGTCACTGGCTTACTGGGGCTCTTTCATACCGTCCCTGGGAGGGGTGCGTCACCTGAGTGGGTTGAGTCACTGATGTGATCATCCTGTCTGGGTTGGCGCCCCCCCCCCCCCCCCCTTGGGTTGTGCCGTGGCGGAGATCTTTGTGGGCTATACTCAGCCTTGTCTCAGGATGGTAAGTTGGTGGTTGAAGATATCCCTCTAGTGGTGTGGGGGCTGTGCTTTGGCTGGCAAAGTGGGTGGGGTTATATCCTTCCTGTTTGGCCCTGTCCGGGGGTGTCCTCGGATGGGGCCACAGTGTCTCCTGACCCCTCCTGTCTCAGCCTCCAGTATTTATGCTGCAGTAGTTTATGTGTCGGGGGGCTGGGGTCAGTTTGTTATATCTGGAGTACTTCTCCTGTCCTATTCGGTGTCCTGTGTGAATTTAAGTGTGCTCTCTTTAATTCTCTCTCTCTTTCTTTCTCTCTCTCGGAGGACCTGAGCCCTAGGACCATGCCTCAGGACTACCTGACATGATGACTCCTTGCTGTCCCCAATCCACCTGGCCGTGCTGCTGCTCCAGTTTCAACTGTTCTGCCTTATTATTATTGGACCATGCTGGTCACTTATGAACATTTGAACATCTTGGCCATGTTCTGTTATAATCTCCACCCGGCACAGCCAGAAGAGGACTGGCCACCCCACATAGCCTGGTTCCTCTCTAGGTTTCTTCCTAGGTTTTGGCCTTTCTAGGGAGTTTTTCCTAGCCACCGTGCTTCTACACCTGCATTGCTTGCTGTTTGGGGTTTTAGGCTGGGTGTCTGTACAGCACTTTGAGATATCAGCTGATGTACGAAGGGCTATATAAATACATTTGATTTGATTTGACACTATCGTTCAAAACATCTTGTAACTCTTCTGCAGTAAAATCTCATACACCAAAGTACTTCTCTGCAGCTGCCACCACTACATCTATCTTCAGTGATTTATTTTACGTTCCATTCCTGCGGTACATTTGACAGCCATGGTCATGAACATAAAAAATAAAAAACCTTACTTAAGTTATTCCTATCACTCTCCACTGGCCTCGGCCTACTCACAGGAATCCTCTTAGGATCCCTCACCTTGGAGCCATCTTACTCTACTTCACTGCCTCAGTATACAACACCTTCTGCACTACTCTGATGCTGGCAACCTCCACCTGCCTTTCTCCCACAGGACACCTCTGATCCCCAGCACCATAGGTACCCTTACAGTTTACACAAACAACTTTTTCCACCAATACTACAGATTCTTTGTCTCATGTCCTCCTTCACACTTCTAACATCTAGGAATCTCCCTCCTACACACTGCTGCCACATGACCTTGACACCTAAAACACAGTAATGGATTTGGGACAAAAGCTCTCACAGGATAACTGACACATCCTAACATGACTATCTGGTAAATACTGCATCAAAACTCAATAGTACAGACAGTGTCTTCTCTGTTTCAACACGCTCTCCACCAGGTCTGCATTGCATCAAAAGGCGGGTGTCACAGACACCGGGAATCTTCAACTTTAGTTGATCCTCCTTTTTTCCCTGCCCGCCTTCTTACCGACCTCTATGGGTTCCTCTGAATCTAACAACCATTCAGGCATAGGCCTACCTGCCACCTTGTCCTCTAAAATAAGAGCATAAACAAATGCAATGGCAACTTCCTCCAAGTTATCTATTCTTCTTCTTTGGTTTTTAAATGGTGGTTGGCAACCAAATGGTGCATTACCGCCACCAACTGGACAGGCGTGTAAATCCATTACAGATTGTTAAACAAAAGTGTAACAGATTTTTTTTTAATAACTACATAAAATGAATAAACACAATAATATATGTATTTATAATATTCAAAAGTAAACAAAAACAAAACAAAAATGTTACTCCTTCAATTGGATTCATAATGTCTATTCAGATCCCTACACAGACTTAGGAACTTGGGATGGAGGAACCTCTTCTTTCGGTATTCCCTGTAACATTTCAGCTGTAAAGTCCTGGAGATCCAGAAATATTTTCGCCGCCTTCACAATGATGCCTAGCTTTTTTGATTCATTTGATTAGTGCAATTTATTACTTGCACTATAACCGCAACAAAGTCCACCTTCTTCACTGCTAGTGTTTCTAGATCCTTCTTCTGAACGTCCTTCATGCAAGCTTTGGGGCATCCACTACATGATGCTTTGGGGCATCCACTAACTATCTCCATTCGCTCCTTCAGCTATTTTCACTGCCTCCACATATAATGGCCAAAAGTATATTGTCACCTGCTCATGGAACATCTCATTCCAAAATCATGGCCATTAATTTGGAGTTGGTCCCCTCTTTGCTGCTATAACAGCCTCCCATTTTCTGGGAAGGCTTTCCACTAGATGTTGGAACACTGCTGCGGGGACTTGCTTCCATTCAGCCACAAGAGCATTAGTGAGGTCGGGCGCTGATGTTGGGCGTTTAGGCCTGGCTCGCAGTCAACATTCCAATTCATCCCAAAGATGTTCGATGGGGTTGAGGTCAGGGCTCTGTGCAGGCCAGTCATGTTCTTCCACACCAATCTCGACAAACCATTTCTTTATGGACCTTGCATTGTGCACGGGGGCATTGTCATGCTGAAACAGGAAAGGGCCTTCCCCAAACTGTTGCCACAAAGTTAGACGCACAGAATCGTCTTGAATGCCATTGTATGCTGCAGCATTAAGATTTCCTTTCACCGGAACTAAGGGGCCTAGCCCTAACCATGGAAAACAGCCACAGATCATTATTTGTCCTCCACCAAACTTTACAGCTGGCATTATGCATTGGGGAAGGTAGCAATCTCCTGGCATCCGCCAAACCCAGATTTGTCCGTCGGACTGCCAGATGATGAAGCGTGACTCATCACTCCAGATATCGTGTTTCCACTGCTTGAGAGTTAAATGACGGCAAGCTTTACACCACTCCAGCCGACTCTTGGCATGGTGATCTTAGGCTTGTCTGGGGCTGCTCGTCCATGGAAACCCATTACATGAAGCTCCCAACGAACAGTGCTTGTGCTGATTTTGCTTCCAGAAGCAGTTTGGAACTCGGTAGTGGGTGTTGCAACCAAGGACAGATGATTTTTACGCACTACACACTTCAGCGGTCCTGTTCTGTGAGCTTGTGTGGCCTATCACTTTGCGACTGAAGCGTAGTTGCTCCTAGATGTTTCCACTTCACATTAACAGCACTTACAATTGACCGGGGCAGCTTTTAGCAGGTTTTATTATCTATTTACTTTATTTAATCTGATCAGTTGAACAATTCTAAAATATAGGGTAATTACTGTGCTGGTCAGCAGGAACACTACTGTTATTCCTCAAACGTGTTTTATCATTCCACTTCTTCCCAATTTTGCCAGTGTAATCACATGTTTGAAACCTGATATCCCTACTTGTGTCTTTGAAAACGAATGATACGAGGCTATGTATTTTTGCAGCCATTCATGGACAGAATTGAATAAATCATACAAATAAGTATTGGATATTAATCAAATATACATTTTGACATTTTAGTATTGTGCACATGCTAGGCAGAGATAGTAGGGGGACTCACAACTCATGAAGGCCATAGCCGCAGGAAGTAGTTTGGGGGTGGGGATGCAGCTATATCGGTCAGCTAATACAGCACTATTAAAGGCCCAGTGCACTACTTTTGTGAGAAATATTGATTTTATTTTGGAAATTTTATTTTTAAATTTAAAATGTTTTCAGTGGGTGCTGCAGCACCTTCAGGAACCCTACTTCCCGTGGCTATGATAAAGGCACCCTATTTTGTCTATGTAGAGTAAGATGGTGTCAAAGATCTTCAACTAGTAGGAATAAACCACCTAAATATAGATATTCATTAGATTTTTCTTGAAGGTTTGGTGAGTTTGAGAAATGAATTATTATAACGCGAACATTTTCAAACCCCAGCATAGATCAGGGGTGGCCAACCTTCCTGGAGAGCAAGCATGATTTTTTATCTAGCCCTATTTTTAGAAAATAGTTCACACAAATGATGAAATGTTAGTGTCTTTACCTTGAAAGCAGACTGTGGACAAGGAGACTGCAATCTATGATTTGGTTACCCTCTGCCATCAACCATCAATATAAAAAATAATCCTGTACAGAGCCTTAATGGAGTGGTAAAACTAATACTTTCTACATGAAAACAGGGATCAATACCTGCTTACAACCTTCCCACTGTTTCTAGCTTTTGCTTGTCCCCCTCATTCATTTCATTAGTGTCTGAATGAAGTGTCAAACCAACTAAAAAAAAAAATATGTTAAAACATTAGCATCCAAAAATTGTTATCCCTCAAATTCTCAAAGTAGTGCAGAAGTCATTTAATTTTGAGTGTTCATTTAATGTTCAAAGCATCCTGAATACAGCTGACCTGTGGTTTTTATTATTTTTATTTTCCACCATGGTCATGGCCTAAGCCATGTCAAAATACGTAGAATTGCAGGACATTTGCTTATATACCACACCCCCTTATTTGCAAGACACAACGCGGAGTGCTTGGATACAGCCCTTAGCTGTGGTATATTGGCCATATACCACAAACCCCGAGGCACCTTACAAGCTACCCAAACCGGATGTGTCGCATGCACGAGAGTTGCAAAATAAAATTACACATACATGTTATTCAATCATTGCACCCACACTGCTCGCGCACGCCAAACAAGCGTCTGCATTGCCAAGCGCTAAAATAGAAGTTGCTTCTATTTATGACGCTGAACACGATGCAAGTCCTCCTCGTTGGTTATACCCACATAGGTGATTGAATGATGGTTGGTAAAATAACAACTCAATGTTTATATCCCAGGACAAATTAGCTAGCAACAGCAAGCTAGCTAAATAGGACAAAATAGCTAGCAACTGCAAGCTAGCTAACTTGCTCCGTGGCTCGACGACTCATTGCGAGCTCACAGAACAGGGCTCCGGGCAGCCGAGCGGAAATGGAGGAAAACTCGCCTCCCTGCGGACCTGGCATCCTTTCACTCCCTCCTCTCTACATTTTCCTCTTCTATCTCTGCTGCTAAAGCCACTTTCTACCACTCTAAATTCCAAGCATCTGCCTCTAACCCTAGGAAGCTCTTTGCCACCTTCTCCTCCCTCCTGAATCCTCCTCCCCTCCCCCTCCTCCCTCTCTGCAGATGACTTCGTCAACCATTTTGAAAAGAAGGTCGACGACATCCGATCCTCGTTTGCTAAGTCAAACGACACCGCTGGTTCTGCTCACACTGCCCTACCCTGTGCTCTGACCTCTTTCTCCCCTCTCTCTCCAGATGAAATCTCGCGTCTTGTGACGGCCGGCCGCCCAACAACCTGCCCGCTTGACCCTATTCCCTCCTCTCTTCTCCAGACCATTTCCGGAGACCTTCTCCCTTACCTCACCTCGCTCATCAACTCATCCCTGACCGCTGGCTACGTCCCTTCTGTCTTCAAGAGAGCGAGAGTTGCACCCCTTCTGAAAAACCTACACTCGATCCCTCCGATGTCAACAACTACAGACCAGTATCCCTTCTTTCTTTTCTCTCCAAAACTCTTGAACGTGCCGTCCTTGGCCAGCTCTCCCGCTATCTCTCTCAGAATGACCTTCTTGATCCAAATCAGTCAGGTTTCAAGACTAGTCATTCAACTGAGACTGCTCTTCTCTGTATCACGGAGGCCCTCCGCACTGCTAAAGCTAACTCTCTCTCCTCTGCTCTCATCCTTCTAGACCTATCGGCTGCCTTCGATACTGTGAACCATCAGATCCTCCTCTCCACCCTCTCCGAGTTGGGCATCTCCGGCGCGGCCCACGCTTGGATTGCGTCCTACCTGACAGGTCGCTCCTACCAGGTGGCGTGGCGAGAATCTGTCTCCTCACCACGCGCTCTCACCACTGGCGTCCCCAGGGCTCTGTTCTAGGCCCTCTCCTATTCTCGCTATACACCAAGTCACTTGGCTCTGTCATAACCTCACATGGTCTCTCCTATCATTGCTATGCAGACGACACACAATTAATCTTCTCCTTTCCCCTTCTGATGACCAGGTGGCGAATCGCATCTCTGCATGTCTGGCAGACATATCAGTGTGGATGACGGATCACCACCTCAAGCTGAACCTCGGCAAGACGGAGCTGCTCTTCCTCCCGGGAAGGACTGCCCATTCCATGATCTCGCCATCACGGTTGACAACTCCATTGTGTCCTCCTCCCAGAGCGCTAAGAACCTTGGCGTGATCCTGGACAACACCCTGTCGTTCTCAACTAACATCAAGGCGGTGGCCCGTTCTTGTAGGTTCATGCTCTACAACATCCGCAGAGTACGACCCTGCCTCACACAGGAAGCAGCGCAGGTCCTAATCCAGGCACTTGTCATCTCCCGTCTGGATTACTGCAACTCGCTGTTGGCTGGGCTCCCTGCCTGTGCCATTAAACCCTACAACTCATCCAGAACGCCGCAGCCCGTCTGGTGTTCAACCTTCCCAAGTTCTCTTCACGTCACCCCGCTCCTCCGCTCTCTCCACTGGCTTCCAGTTGAAGCTCGCATCCGCTACAAGACCATGGTGCTTGCCTACGGAGCTGTGAGGGGAACGGCACCTCAGTACCTCCAGGCTCTGATCAGGCCCTACACCCAAACAAGGGCACTGCGTTCATCCACCTCTGGCCTGCTCGCCTCCCTACCACTGAGGAAGTACAGTTCCTGCGCAGCCCAGTCAAAACTGTTCGCTGCTCTGGCCCCCCAATGGTGGAACAAACTCCCTCACGACGCCAGGACAGCGGAGTCAATCACCACCTTCCGGAGACACCTGAAACCCCACCTCTTTCAGGAATACCTAGGATAGGATAAAGTAATCCTTCTCACCCCCCCTTAAAAGATTTAGATGCACTATTGTAAAGTGGCTGTTCCACTGGATGTCTTAAGGTGAACGCACCAATTTGTAAGTCGCTCTGGATAAGAGCGTCTGCTAAATGACTTAAATGTAAATGTCTAACTAAATAGCCATAAATGTTTAATGCTTTTTGACCTGTCCCCAAATGAATATAATTGTATAATGTCAACCTGTGTGTCGTGATCGCGTTTGGTGTGAGGGGACCAAATCCATTTGCGCACACGTGTGTCCGGTTTGGGTATGGTGTTATTGTTATTATAAACGGGTTAGAAACCTAATTAGAACAGTAAAAATCTATGTTTTGTTTCAACCAATCAGGACTCAAACCACCCAGTTTAAAATTATAAATATGGTTAATGAATTAATGGAATTCTGAGTGCTTTCCATGGTGAATTATTAGTTTCACGTTCACTCTTGAGCTAGCTACGTTACTGGCACTTATGAGATCGTATTTGTAAAATGATACATTGTTGCACAGGTCGTAGAGGCAGACAGGTAGCTTTATGCCTTGATCACACTGACAGTGTTATTGCGTTTTGGTACACCAGAAATACATTCATTGCCAATGGAACGCTGTGTTTGCCCTGCAGCTGTGATAAGGTGCATCTCGGTGAGAGGTGTAGGAGTCAGGCGCAGGAGAGCAGGGATTTCTGAGAAGCTTATATATATAGAAAGTCCACCAACACAAAAATGGCACAGACGAAAATCCAAAACTACGCTCTCGAAGGATCAGAAACTCATGCCAACACACGGAGGAACACGACACTTACATACACATGCCTAAATAGTGAAAACAATACAGAAACTCGTCCACCCGACGCCTCGGTCCAGTATGGACACCGAACTGCATACGTAGGCAAGATGTCCAGGGGGGGTGGAGGGACCTCCCGCACCTCATCTTCTTGAAGCGGACCAGCCACCACCGGCCTGAGGAGAGACACATGAAACGAGGGGTTAATACGGTAATAAGGGGGAGCTGTAACCTATAACACACCTCGTTTATTCTCCTCAGGACTGAATGGCCCCACAAACCGCGGACCCAGCAGGGCAGGCGGAGAGGAAGGTTTCGGGTCGAGAGCCAGACCCGGTCCCCCGGTGTGTACATTGGAAGGGCGACAGGTTCGTAGAGGAGTGGCAGAGTGAGTTCTGGGCCATCTCTGCCCAGGGGATGTACTTCGCCCACTCTCCTGGCCGGTCCTGGCAATACGACCGCAGAAACCTACCCACATCCGGGTTCACTCTTTCCACCTGCCCATTATTCTCGGGGTGAAACCCAGAGGTAAGGCTGACCAAGACCCCCAAACGTTCCATGAACGCGTTCCACAGCCTGGACGTGAACTGGGGACCCCGACCAGAAACAATATCCTCAGGCACCTCGTAGTGCCGGAAGACGTGAGTAAACAGGGCCTCCGCCGTCTGTAGGGCTTTAGGGAGACCGGGAAAAGGGAGGAGACGACAGGACTTAGAAAACCGATCCACAACGACCAGGATCGTGGTGTTGCCCTGTGATGGTGGCAGATCGGTCAAGAAGTCAACCGACAGGTGTGACCAAGGCCGCTGTGGAATGGGAAGGTGTTGTAACTTCCCTCTGGGCAGGTGCCTAGGAGCCTTGCACTGAGCACACACCGAGCAGGAGGACACATTAACCCTCACGTCCTTGGCTAAAGTGGACCACCAGTACTTCCCACTAAGACATCGCACCGTCCTACCGATCCCCGGGTGACCAGAGGAGGGGGACGTGTGAGCCCACCAAATTAGCCTGTCTCTAACCTCCAGCGGAACGTACACCCGTCCCACTGGACACTGTGGTGGAGTAGGCTCAACACGCGATGCTCGCTCAATGTCTGCGTCCACCTCCCACCTCACAGGTGCCACTAGACAAGAAGCCGGGAGGATGGGCGCAGGATCGATGGCCCGCTCCTCCGTATCATATAGTCGGGACAGTGCATCTGCCTGTGTTCTGGGAGCCTGGTCTATAGGAGATTGTAAACCTAAAATCGGGTGAAAAACATGGCCCACCTTGCCTGACGAGGTTTCAGTCTCCTAGCTGCCCGAATGTACTCTAGATTACGGTGGTCAGTCCAGATGAGAAAAGGGTGTTAGGCCCCCTCAAGCCAATGTCTCCACACCTTCAGGGCTCTGCCAACAGCCAGAAGCTCCCGATCCCCCACGTCATAGTTTCGTCGGTGGCGTACCCGAGCCCAGCCTCGGATGCGTCCACCTCCACCATGAATGCCAAAGAGGGGTCCGGATGCGCCAGCACGGAGCAGAGGTAAAAAGAGCCTTCAGGCGACCAAAAGCCCTGTCCGCCTCAGCCGACCATTCCAGACGCACCGGCCCCCCCTTCATCAGAGACGTAATGGGAGCAGCCACCTGCCCAAAACCCTGGATAAACCTCCGGTAGTAATTGGCAAACCCTAAGAACCGCTGCACCTCCTTTACCGTGGCGTACAGGTCATGCTCCAACAGTCGCCCAAGTACCTTGCGCACGAGAGACACATGCGCGGCGTGTGTAGCGGAATAGACCAGAATATCATCGATGTAAACCACCACACCCTGCCCGTGCAGGTCCCTGAGAATCTCGTCTACAAAAGATTGGAAGACTGCTGGAGCATTCTTCAACCTGTACGGCATAACGAGGTACTCATAATGGCCGGATGTGGTACTAAACTCTGTCTTCCACTCATCTCCCTTCCGCATACGCACCAAGTTATATGCACTCCTGAGATCCAGTTTTGTGAAAAACCATGCTCCATGAAATGACTCAATCGCCGTGGCAATGAGAGGTAGCTGGTAACTATACCCCACCGTGATGGAATCGGACGCAGACCTCCCTCCTTCTTCTTCACAAAAAATAAACTCGAGGAGGCAGGTGAGATGGAGGGCCGAATGTACCCCTGCCCCAGAGATTCAGATATGTATGTCTCCATAGCCACCGTTTCCTCCTGGGACAGGGGATACACGTGACTCCTGGGAAGTGCAGCGCCTACCAGGAGATTTATCGCACAATCCCCTCGTCGATGAGGTGGTAATTGGGTCGCCTTATTTTTTTACAGAAGGCGATAGCCAAATCGGCATATTCTGAGGGATTGCGCACGGTGGAGACTTGGTCTGGACTCTCCACCGTTGTAGCACCGATGGAAACTCCTACACACCTGTCTGAGCACTCCTCCGACTAGCCCTGTAGAGCCCTCTGTTGCCACGAAATCCTGGGGTTGTGACGGGCCAACCATGGGATCCCCAACACCACCGGAAACGCAGGAGAATCAATGAGGAAGAGACTAATTCTCTCCTCACGACCCTCCTGCATGACCATACCCAGTGGAGCCGTGGCCTCCCTGACTAGCCCTGACCCTAATGGTCGGCTATCTAAGGCGTGCACTGGGAAGGGTTTGTCAAGCTGAACAAGGGGGATCCCTAACCTGTGCGCTAAACCGCGGTCAATAAAATTCCCCGCCGCGCCTGAATCTACTAGCGCCTTATGCCGGGAAAGAGGGGAAAATTCAGGAAAAACAATCCATACATACATGTGACCAACAGGGGGCTCTGGGTGAGCCTGGTGCCGACTCACCGGAGGTGTCCGAGCAGTGCTCGGCCTGGCGTCTCGACTCCCTGGAGGATCCGCCCAGCACTGGTCAGCAGTGTTCCCTCTGCGACCACAGCTGGCACAGGAAAGGCCCCCTCCTCCGGTCGCCCTCGCTGCAGCACCTCTTAGCTCCATGGGCGTTGGAGTGGTGGAGCTGGGGGATGGAACTGACAGAGCCCGATCTGGACGGCCGCAGGTCGCCAGCAAGTTGTCCAACCGAATGGACTTGTTGATCAACTGGTCCAAGGAGAGGGTGGTGTCTCTACAGGTCAGCTCCCTACGGACGTCCTCACGCAATCTACACCTATAGCGATCGATCAAGGCCCTGTCGTTCCATCCCGCGCCAGCGGCCAAGGTCCGGAACTCTAGAGCAAAGTCCTGAGCACTCCTCTTCTCCTGCCTCAGATGGAACAGCCGTTCACCCGCCTCTCAACCCTCAGGTGGGTGGTCGAACACGGCCCGAAAGTGGCGGGTGAACTCTGGGTAGTGGTCCCTCGCCGAGTCAGGATCGTTCCATACCGCGTTGGCCCACTCCAGGGCTTTACACGGAGGAACAACCACAGTTCCGACACTTACATACATGAGCCTAAATAGTGAAAACAATACAGAAACTTGTGCGTTCCGAAACTTAACTACACGTGCATAATAGTGAAAACAATAAACATCAAAGATAATCGAGTGCAAATACACACAAGTTTAATCCCGCACGAACTAAGGCAGGCATCAGGTGCCCTATATACACACAGAAATAAACGCAAATGAAACCAGGTGTGAAAAGGAACACAGACAAAACAACCAGAAAAGGAAAAAGGGATCGGTGGCGGCTAGTAAACCGGCGACACCGAGCGCTGCCCAAACAGGGAGAGGAGTTACCTTCGGTAGAAGTCGTGACAGCAGCACTGCATTGCAGAGGCAGTTGCAGTGCGTTCTGTGTGGTGCACACTTTGGATTTATCGAACATATGCATCAAACTGTACAGTATGCATAGATGGCTTGACAGCAATGGCAGCAGAATGTGAATGTTGAACTTTTGTTGCACACTTATCCAGATGATGCTGCATACCATTTTGTGGAATGATGCTGTCGATGTGATCGAGGCATTATTACAACCCCCAACGGTGGCAAATCAAATAGTAGCATGGAAATAATGTGAAGACACTTTTTTCCCCAAAGTAGATGAAGTCTGGGCTTCAGGACAGTGGAATTATGAGATTAATATGGTATTTTGCGTATATCAACCAATTAGCATCCAGGATGCAAACAACCCAATTTATACGAGTGTTTAACGATGCATCGTAGCAGAAGATGTCACACCGTTTCCCAAAATGCCACATAGAGCATTACTTACAAACTGGAACTTGACTGTGTTGTTACGGGATCTGTCCTGTGCTGAAAATGATTTCAGAATATAGGCTAAAGAGCTCACTGTAGCTCTTAAATGATTTCTGGATATTCAGTCATCTTTGTTTTTACACTGAACAAAAATATAACCGCAACATGTAAAGTGTTGGTCCATGTTTCTTGAGCTGCAATTAAAGATCCCAGAAATTTTCCATATGCACAAAAAGCTCATTTTCTCAATTTTGTGCACAATTGTGTTTACATCCCTGTTGGTAAGCATTTCTCATTTGCCAAGATAATCCATTCACCTGACATGTGTGCTATATCAAGAAGCTGAATCATTACATAGGTGCACCTTGTGCTGGGGACAATATAAGGCCATTATAGAAAATGCAGTTTTGTCACACAACACAATTCCATAGATGTATCAGGTATTGAGAGAGCGTGCAATTTGCATGCTGACTGCAGGAATGTCCACCAGAGCTGTTGCCAGTAAATGTTATGTTGATTTCTCTACCCTATGAATAATGTAAATACAATCATTCAAAATAGGCTACTAATTATGATTTGGCCACAGAGGATCATAAGCATATTTTGACATTTTTTTAAATGGATTGCTTTAAATCGCATTGCCTACAGTTGCAACTGTCAGTGAAAAGTAGAGAGGCCCAGCGCGGCAGGCATTCGCAATATTTCAAAATACGATCACGGGAAAAACTATTTTGTCAAGCAAATGACTGTTGCTGTAAAGAGAAGATGAGAAAAAAACAGTAGACTATTGCCTATCTTATTGGCACCAGTGGAGAGCATCGACCATATCTTCGGAAAGTGTGCACTACACATATTCACTCTTTATCATTGTTGGCAATTTAATCATTTGTTTTTGGACAATAATTTCCTCATCCAATTTAGATGGACGTCATATTATATTTGTGTCTCCCCTTCTCATAGGACTATTATGTATATGTTTGTCAGTGTCAGCAGGGTAGGCTACCCTGTAATTTGTTGTATTAGAAAAATATTCTGCTAAGGGCTCCAAAGTGTAGTAGAATTGCATGAAATTTGTTTATAAAAGGCAACATTTTTAGGGTGAAAATTAGCTTGCCGAACTTGAAACACACGCCGCCTGTGAGTTTTCCCAACAAGAGAAGAAATGTTCTGTAGCCTATTATGTATTACGTTTGCCATGTATTATCTATTCTAAGTGATTTCTCATGCTATTTTGTATGCAATGTTGGATTATGTCAATTCTGTATTGCTTCCAGTTTGTGTAAACTGTGAGAAAGAATGAATAAAGTCAAAGTCACTTGTTCCATCAGCATCGTGACCTCAACATAGGATATGATGACAATGTATAACGTGTATGCTAATAATCAGGAAGCAGGTAACAGGGAGTCAATTGAATAAATAACGGAACATGGAACAAAATCATGAACACGAGTTGCGTACAGACATGAAACATGTAAAACAGAAACAATAACTCCTGAGGAAAGAACCTAAGGGAGTGACAGATATAGAGGAGTTAATTAGGAAGGTGATGGAAGTCCAGGTGAGGCGCAGGCACGTGCGACGATGGTGACAGGTGTGCGTAATAATGAGTAAACTGGTGACAATGAGCGCCAGAGTGGAGAAGCGGGAGTAGACGTGACACATTGGTTCTCATATTTGCTCAACAAAGATATTCAACAATTAAATAATCAAACAATTACAATTATAAATCATAATTAAACATGAAGTAGCAAGTTAAGCGACGTTGACATTGACCTTACTATGTTGACCTTTGGATTATTGGTTAGGGTAGTCTACAGTGAAATGCGTGAGCTTTTAATAGTAGCCTATAGGCAGGCCCAATAGATGGCTTATTACTAGGTAGGTCTATCCAGGGTGCGAATTACGGGGGAGCCACGGGGGGCTCAGCTCCCCTGAATGAAACATTAGCTCCCCTATATAATTATAATTTAACCATTCTCCTATTTGTTTAAAATGTACTGATACATATATTTTACAGTGGTAACTATGAAAATAACAGCTTCCAAATTAAACGAACACCCCCACCACCTCTCTGGCATGGTTTAAACCATTTACAGCATTTCTATGTGGCAGTGCTGTCCACTCAGTAGTGCTGAATTCCGGCCTCAGCCTAGCTCCTTTATGGATAGATTTTTCTTTGTACTTCCTCATTTTCACCATTTGTTTCTCATGCGTCCTTGATAAGAAATAGCTTTTATTCCAATGCATTAGATTTATCCTTTAATTTGTCATTATTTACTTTTGTCAGTCAGCTCATTGCTTTGTTTTTCAGGTGCGCGCGGGTAGCCTACTGTTGTTCTCAGTGCCATCTGTGGCCAGAAGTAGTATTCATCTTTATTATTTTCTATCAATATTTGTTTATCTTTCCTAGATCAGCTGATGATGGTCGACAATATCGCTAGACAACTAGCCTACAGCTAGACACCAATGCACATCCAATCCATCCAACAAGTAGGCCTATAGCCTACGTCAATGACAGTAGGGCTTTAAGGTGATGCCTCCATCACACTGACAGTGTTATTGCAATTATTCGTTTCATGTTCATTCTTGGGCTATAGTAGCTACCCTACCCTACTGGCACTGGCGAGATCGCATTTTTGTAAAATGATACATTGTTGCACAGGTGGTAGAGGCATACAGGTAACTTTATGCCTCGATCACACCGACAGTGTTATTGCGTTTTGGTAAACCAGATGTACATATATTTCCAATGGAACGCTGCGTTTTCCCTGCAGCATTGTGTTGCAGAGGCAGTGGCAGTGCGTTCTGTGTGGTGCATAAGTTGGATTTATCAAACTGCATGGGTAAACGACTTGATATAAATTGTAGCAGAAGGTGAATGTTGAAATTTGTTGCTCACATAGCCAGGTGATGGCGCATACATTTTGCCTCCTGATTATTTCGTTTGAAAGAGGTTTTAATGTTCGGGGACTGCAAAATATATTGAAATGTTAGGTAGGCATAGTTACACTTAGTGTATTTTATGAGATCTCCTTGATCCATTATTCATACAGGGTTTTAAGTTCAATGTTCTAATTAAATTGTTAAATGCTTATTAAAAATGACAAATAACACTGTCATAAATGACATGAATGTAAGGAAGAAACGGAAATGTTTAACGTCACACGATGTGTGAAGACTCCAAATATTAACTGATGAATTATGGACAACATGTTTTTATTCAACTCGTGTTACATTGAATGTAGGCTACATGTTCTGCGTGTGATGATGTGGGTCAAATTGCCTGGCTGAGAGAGTGTAGGCTACCAGTAGTGATGTAGGCCTCCTGGAGGACAAACCCAAGTCAAAGCCTTTCACCCACCTTTTTCAGAAAAAGTCATTGGGGTGTTACTTTCAGAGTTAACCCACCTATTTTTTTCACCACTACATCACTGGCTACCGGTAGCCCTATTTGAAGTTCATGGTCATACACATTGTAGCCTAGTCTAGTAAATTTACCTTGTGTTTTAAGGTGACCATCACGTTTTTCCCCCCGGGACAGTTTCAGCCCCATTTCAGGTGTCCTGACTTTTCAGGCAACAAAAAAGGGAAAGGGGGTTGTCCAACTGAATTTATTCAACTGAAATGTGTCTTCCGCATTTAACCCAACCCCCTGAATCAGAGAGGTGCGGGGGGGCTGCCTAAAAAGGTACATTTGTCAGCAAGACGCATCAATTAATGTAGGCCACCGCCTAATCAATGGCAATTGCTGAATGTCATTATGCACACTTTTCGGTGTTTTGTAACAGATGTCTATTTCGATTCATTCAAAGGCGCAAGTATAGGCAGAGGTGCAGTTTGGATGCTGGGATTATTTTGGAGTGGACAAACATGTACAGGTATCTTACTTTGCACCGGTAGCTTAAAGTTATTTGTTTGACAATCAGATTAAAATATCATGACTGGTTATGTTCATGCCACATTATTAAAAGGTAATTCATTTTCCCAGTTTAAATTAGGCTACGTCTTTCTCATTAGAGACCCCCAAATGTCATGGTGTAATTCACACTCTGGGTCTATCGATTGCACATACATGGAATTGATGTCGATATTTATCCTAAGAATCTAGCTACTCTGTAAGACTTTCCTGTCATTTCAACAGTAAAACACTGTAGGATGCATAATATAATGCCATACATGTGTTTTAGAGCATTCATTCTGTAGATTGCACTGCAATATGGGTAACATGCTGAACAACACTGTTATTAACTGTCATTTGGAAGCCTCCTTTAAATATTAGTCAAATAAACTGCATTTCTTTACAGTAATAGCTTATGCCTACTGCATATTCAAATAATCTGTTTCTGCTGTCTGGTGAGACACATGAAGCTCAAGACTATTTTAGTAAATATCTTCTTAAAGCGGATGTGAAGTGGAAGAATATTTTCAGCAGTTGCTGGGTAGGTACCTTGCCTTGTTTATACATTTGCAAACATGTCTAAAAACCTATTTTCGCTTTGTCATTATGCGGTATTGTGTGTAGATTGCTGATAATTTTGTATGTATTTAATCAATCTTAGAATAAGGCTTTAACGTAACCAAATATGGAAAAAGTGAAGGTGTCAGAATACTTTCCAAAAGCACTGTATGTTGGTATTGAAGAGCAAGGGGAGTTATCTGAAGGCATTTCATCATGCTATATAGTGTGTGGCAAAAAAAAAAAAAGTTTTAATGTCTTCGACCAGTATGATTGCAGCAGGTTACGTCCATCTACTCAGCCCTTAAAATGCACACAACTTGAAACTTGCCGTCTACTGTATGCATAGTCATTGATGCCTTTAGAGCAGATTGTAAATGGTTTTGGTTATGTTGCACTTGCAGCCTTCTAGCGAAATTACCACACAACATGCTAGCTAGCTTATTAGCCTTGTAGCTAACAGAGCAGGGTGCTGGAGCTATTAGTTCAGAGGATAAAATCAACTCATCCATCTACTATTTTTTACAGTAAAAAATGAGTTGCTAGCTAGTTAGCTATATATATATAGCCACGGAATTAGCAGCCAGTTTGTTAGCTAATGTTAGCTTGCAGCACAATCTTTAAAACATTTTTTTTTTTAAATGATCAACTTTTTATTATTTTTTATTATTCATAATACAAATATCAACTTACATTGCTACATCAAACATGTCTAGCAAACCAAACACAGGTATGAAATAAAATACAAAAAATAAACAATTTATATTCACTCTGAAAATATCTTATTATAATGATTCATGAAGATGTTATTCTTTTTGTTATTCACTAGGGTTAGTATTTTAATAAGATAATTAAATTCAATCAGAAAAATTGGTAATTTTGGTATAGAATTTTGGAATTTTTGTTTGTGTATAAAGTATTTGGCAACAAGAATAAAAAAATTAACAATAATTTCAGTGGTTTTGTTATCATTGCAATAGTAACATTATATATTTTATGTTAAAATTATAGGCAGTGTTCGTAATGGTAAATAAGTACTTTGCAAGGTTTTCCCAAAATTCGGCCCCAAATTTACATTCAAAGAACAAGTTAGACAGATTCTCACCTTCTTTTTCACAGAAAACGCAGATATCATCAATAGCCACAAATTTGGACATCATAGAATTACATGGACAATCTGTTTCCCCCCGAACTGCTAGCACATGTTGACTGGTCGTTGCAACAGTAACTATGGGGCGGAGTTATGGGAGACAATCATCAAATCAGCTTCCAAAATGTTTATTTGTGATGCAGATTGGAGGCGACTGTCAGTCAGAAATCAGTGTTGCCAATTTAGCGACTTTGTCGCTATATTTAGCGAGTATTCAGACCCCTCTAGCGAGACGTTTTCAAAATAGCGAATAGCAACAAATCTAGCAGCTTTTCTGGTGTTATTGGAGACTTTTGGAGACTCTGAGCACGTATCATACTTACTCTTCTCAACGAGCAGCGGGTGCGAGGGCGGGTTGTAAATGTAAAATGTTCTTTGTCTAAAATAAACTCACACAGCCTCAGTCACTTATGTTACGGAGTCTAGTTGATAGGTAATCGACTAGCCGGACTGTTCCCCGGACTCCAGTTGTAGGGATTTGTACAATGCACAAACAAGGCTATTGAACCTGACATTGGTGTCTGTCTTTATTCCTTTATCTAACCTATCATACTGAAACATGGTATCAGAAGTGGCTCGGAAAACACATGTTAGTTATTTTTGTAGCTAAGTACAGTATAGGCGCAGTTACGTTCCATATGCGAACACACGCCGTTTCCTACTCACAACACTGATCAACTCGTTGTTAGCTGGCTAGCTAGCATCACTACCTACGTCGATGACTGAAGGCAAAGAAATCTCATATTCCATTGCTATGGTAGCGAACATTCCGCCACCAAATCCCATGGTTCTCACAGGGGACTGGAATACTAATTGGGACAACTTCAGGGATGAATTCGAGGACTATGCGCTGGCGACCGGTCTACATGAGAAACCCAACGAGGTACAAACTGCAACTCTGAGGAGTTTAATGGGCAGCGAATGAAGGCATATCTACCGGCACAATCTCACCCTCACAGCACGACAACAGTGTGATGCAAAGGCTATATTGGATGCATTGGAGAATTACTTCAAACCCGCCAGAAACGTAATTTATGAGCGGTTCGTTTTCGGAAGCTGTAAACAGGAAGAGGGTGAGTCAGTACACAACTTTGTAACCCGTTTGAGAGAGAAATCCGCCACTTGTGAATACGGGGGATTGAAAGATGAATTGATTCGTGACAAAATAGTGCTGGGAATTGCAAATGAGGATACACGCCGGCGTCTACTGAGAGAGAGAGACTTAACATTAGTAACTGCCATTGAAATGTGCCGCACTGCTGAAGTCACTGACATGAGAATGAGAGCAATGGAAATCCAAACCCCATGCTCCGACGTTGATACCGTTCACGCTGTTGCTAGGCAGACATTCAGACTAAACCAATCGAGGCAGAGCAATTCACCACGAACGGTGAACACAGAGAGCCCCGTAGCATGTAAATACTGTGGGAATACACACACACGTGGCAAAGAGCACTGCCCTGCCTACGGAAAACCATGCAGAGCTTGTGGAACTAATAATCATTTTGCAAAAGTGTGTCTCAAAAGCAAAAGAAGGGTGAGCGAGGGCAAGATTCACTGTGTTGATGATGTCACTCAATGTTCAGAGCTGAAAAGTGAAAGTGACATTTACATGCATGAATCCATTGGGGCTGTACACTCAAGAGGGAAGAAATGGTTTGTGACACTACGATTACACAACAAGCAACAACAATGTCAACTGGATTCTGGTGCTACATGCAACGTAATGAGCTACAAAGACAAAATCAATCTGGCACCTGACACACATCTATTGCCCAGCGATACTAGACTAAAGCTCTACTAATGAGCTCTATGGGCACCTTTGAGACCGAATGTGTTATTCGGGGACGCAAACACAAGCTGGAGTTTGAGATTGTAAAAACCAGTCAACATCCTCTCCTCTCAGGCTCTACATGCGAACGCCTGGGACTGATGCAGTTCACTGTACCAAATGACCTGCACATTGTGGATCATGTCCAGCATGGACCCCTGTCCAAAGAACAACTACTTAGCAGATATGACGATGTATTCAACATGCCCGTTGAATCTGTGCCTGGGGAGGTACACTTTGAAGTGGATGAGAGCATCACTCCAGTCCAGTGTGCTCCTCGCAATGTGCCCATTGCAATGAAAGTGGCTGTGAAGGCCCAGCTGGACAAGTATGAGGCCGATGGTCACATGACATCTGTGACTGAACCAACTGACTGGATCAGCAATATGGTCAAAGTGAAAAAAAAACAGAGAAGCTGAGGGTCTGCATCGACCCAAAGCATCTGAACCAAGCACTGAAACGATCCCACTACATCATGCCGACACTAGAGGATGTCCTCTATAAGCTTCCCAAGGCCAGGATTTTCACCTTGGTGGATGCCCGAGATGCATTCCTTCAATGCAAGCTGGATGAAGAAAGCAGCCTCATGACTACCTTCTGGACCCCCTGGGGTCGGAAAGGCTGGCTCAAGCTCCCGTTTGGTGTCTCAGTGGCGCCTGAGATATACCAACGTAAGCAGCACGAGTTACTGACTGGGCTCAAAGGCATTGAACCCATCGCCGATGATGTCCTGATCGTAGGCTGTGGTGACACAGACGAAGAAGCAGTAAGCGACCACGATGTGAAGCTCCTGGCACTGATGGAGCCGATCAGTTAAGCTTCGCCTTGGCCTGAAGAAACTGCAGTTCAAGGTGAAAGACGTCCACTTCCATGGCCACATTCTCTCGGCAAAAGGCCTGAAGCCGGACCCAGACAAGGTCAGAGCGATCCTCGACATGCCAAACCCGTCTGATGCAAAAGGAGTACAGTGTCTCATCGGCTTTGCAAACTATCTTGCAAAGTTCATGCCACACCTATCAGCAGTCTGTGAGCCTCTGCGCCGGTTGCTGGACAAAGACACACCATGGCACTGGCTACCCAAGCACGAGGCCGCAGTGCAGGAGATGAAATCTCTGGCTTCATCCATGCCAGTGTTGCGCTACTACGACGTCATGAAGCCTGTCACAATCCAGAGCGACTCCAGCCAAAGGGGACTTGGATCCTGCCTTATGCAGGAAGGCCAGCCCGTTGCGTTTGCCTCGAGAGCGCTCACCCCCACCGAACAAAACTATGCACAAATTGAGAAAGAGTGCCTCAGCATCGTCTTCTCCTGCCAGCGATTCCATCACTACTTATATGGGCGAGACCTGGTCATCGCTGAAACTGACCACAAACCACTCATTGCCATATTCAGTAAACCTCTCCTCAACGCGCCCAAGAGGCTTCAAAGCATGCTCCTGACTCTGCAAAACTACAGCCCGAAGGTCATTTACAAGCCAGGACCAGAGATGTACATCAGCGACACACTGAGCAGGGCAACAACACAATGTACAGGCAGAGGCACTGTCTATCAGCGGCAGGCCATCTGTTCGCTACAGCAGGAACAACAAGATGTTCAACAGATCAATCAGGCAGACTACTTAAACGTCACAGATCACCGCCTAGCCCAGATAAGGCAACACACTGACAAGGACGAACGCCTACAGTCACTGAAGTCCATGGCTCTCGCAGGTTGGCCATACCTGAAAGAGGAGACACCTTTCACAGTGAGAGAGTACTGGACCTTTCGAGATGAGATCAGCGTGCAAAATGGCGTCTTGTTCAGAGGTCAGAAGGTCATTATTCCCAAATCACTACGTCCAGAGATGCTTACCCGCATACACTCCAGTCACGTTGGAGGTGATGCATGCTACCGCCAGGCTCGTGAAACATTATACTGGCCAAACATGCAAGCAGAAATTAAAGACTTTGTCAGCAACTGTACCACATGCAACGAGTACGCTCATGAACAGCAAAAGGAAACCATGATGTCACACGAACTGCCCACAAGGGCCTGGCAAATCGTCAGCATGGACTTATTCAGCCACAGACAAAAGGACTATCTTCTCATCGTTGATCACTACTCTGACTTTTGGGAAATTGAACTGCTCCCTGACTTGTCTGCAGAGATGGTCATAAAGCCCTTGCAGTTTGCAAGGCAAGGTCAGCCTGACAAGGTAATCACGGACAATGGCCCACAATTCACTGCACAGTTCAAGCGTTTCGCCTCAGAATGGGAGTTTGACCACGTGACCTCCTCTCCAAGACACCCAAAAGCAAATGGCAAGGCAGAATCAGCTGTCAAGATTGCAAAAAACCTGTTAAGCAGGGCCTTGAGCGACAGCAACGACCCATGGAAAGCGATCTTACAGTGGAGGAACACATCCACCGAAAACATGGACAGCAGCCCAGCACAACGCCTTCTGTCCAGACGTCTGAAGACTACCATCCCCGTAGCTAACAAGCTACTTCAGCCCTGCGTCATGGTTGGCGTCACGGACAAACTGCGTCACAGAAAGCAGCTCGCTAAGTGCTTCTACGACCGGACTGCTCGAGACCTACCAGAGCTGGAGGTGGGTGAAACGATAAAGATGAAACCGCTGCCGGGAGACCACACAGGACTTTGGAGGCTGGGCACATGCCTGCAGAGAGTTGCACCACGTTCTTACGTGGTGGATGTTGGTGGCCCTCCTCCGCCCTCCTTTCGGAAAAGCTGACCACGACTCCATTTTCTTGCTCCCAGCCTATAGACAGGACTAAAACAGGAAGCACACACACTCAGCTCTGTTCAACGCTGGTTTGACCAATCGGATTCCACTCTTCAAGATTGCTTCGAACACGTGGACTGGGATATGTTCCGCATAGCGTCAAACAACAACATTGATGAAAATGCTGATTCGGTGAGCGAGTTTATTAGCAAGTGCATCGGTGATATTGTACCCACAGTGTCTATTAAAACATTCCCCAACCAGAAACCGTGGATTGATGGCAGGATTCTCGCAAAACTGAAAGCGCAAACCACTGTTTTTAATCAGGGCAAGCTGCCCGAAAACATGACCGAATACAAACAGTGTAACTATTCCCTCCGCAAGGCAATCAAACAAGCTAAGCGTGAGTATAGGGACAAAGTAGAGTCGCAATTCAACTGCTCAAACACGAGAGGTATGTGGCAGGGTCGCGGACCACGATGTCTTGCTCCAAGACAGACTAAACAACTTCTTTGCTCACTTTGAGGACAATACAGTGCCACTGACACGGCCCGCTACCAAAACATGCGGGCTCTCCTTCACTGCAGCCGACGTGAGTAAAACATTTAAATGTGTTATCCCTCGCAAGGCTGGAAGCCCAGACGGCATCCCCAGCTGCGTCCTCAGAGTATGCGCAGACCAGCTGGCTGGTGTGTTTACGGACATATTTAATCAACCTTATCCCAGTCTGCTGTTCCCACATGCTTCAAGAGGGCTACCATTGTTCCTGTTCCCAAGAAAGCTAAGGTAACTGAGCTAAATGACTACCGCCCTGTAGCACTCACTTCCGTCATCATGAAGTGCTTTGAGAGACTAGTCAAGGACCATATCACCTCCACCCTACCTGACACCCTAGACCCACTCCAATTTGCTAACTGCCCCAATAGGTCCACAGATGGCGCAATAGCAATCACACTGCACACTGCCCTAACCCATCTGGACAAGAGGAATACCTATGTAAGAATGCTGTTCATCGACTACAGCTCAGCATTTAACACCATAGTACCCTCCAAACTTGTCATTAAACCCGAGACCCTGGGTCTCGACCCCGCCCTGTGCAACTCCGTCCTGGGCTTCCTGACGGGACGCCCCCAGGTGGTGAGGGTAGGTAACAACATCTCCACCCCGCTGATCCTCAACACTAGGGCCCCACAAGGGTGTGTTCTCTGCCCTCTCCTGTACTCCCTGTTCACCTACGACTGTGTGGTCATGCACGCCTCCAACTCAATCATCATGTTTTACAGACGACACTACAGCGGTAGGCTTGATTACCAACAACGACGAGACGGCCTACAGGGAGGAGGTGAGGGCCCTCGGAGTGTGGTGTCAGGAAAATACCCTCACCCTCAATGTCAACAAAACAAAGGAGATGATCGTGGACTTCAGGAAACAGCAGAGGAAGCAGCCCCCTATCCACATCATCGGGACAGTAGTGGAGAGGGTGGAAAGTTTTAAGTTCCTCTGCGTACACATCACGGAAAAATCAAAATGGTCCACCCACACAGACAGTGTGGTGAAGAAGGTGCAGCAGCGCCTCTTCAACCTCAGGAGGCTGAATAAATATGGCTTGTCACCAAAAACACTCACAAACTTTTACAGATGCACAATTGAGAGCATCCTGTCGGGCTGTATCACCGCCTTGTACGGTAACTGCTCTGCCCACAACCGTAAGGCTCTCCAGAGGGTAGTGAGGTCTGCACAACGCATCACCAGGGGCAAACTACCTGCCCTCCAGGACACCTACATCACCCGATGTCATGGGAAGGCCAAAAAGATCATCAAGAATCACAACCACCCGAGCCACTGCCTGTTCACCCCGCTATCATCCAGAAGGCCAGCGTTGCCTAGTTGTTAGAGCATTGGACTAGTAACTAAATGGTTGCAAGATCGAATCCCCAAGCTGACAAGGTACAAATCTGTCGTTCTGCCTCTGAACAGGCAGTTAACCCACTGTTCCTAGGCTTTCAAGAGTTTGTTCTTAACTGACTTGCCTAGTAAAATAAAGGTAAAACAAAAAAAAAGGCAAGGTCAGTACAGGTGCATCAAAGCGGGGACCGAGAGACTGAAAAACAGCTTCTATCTCAAGGCCATCAGAATGTTAAAGAGCCATCACTAACATGGAGTGGCTGCTGCCAACATACTGACTCAACTCTAGCCACTTTAATAATAGAAAAATTGATGTAATAAATGTATCACTAGCCACTTTAAACAATACCACTTTATATAATGTTTACATACCCTACATTACTAATCTCATATGTGTATACTGTACTCTATACCATCTACTGCATCTTGCCTATGCTGTTCGGCCATCACTCATTCATATATTTTTATGTACATATTCTTATTCCTTCCTTTACACTTGTGTGTATAAGGTAGTTTTTGTGAAATTGTTAGGTTAGATTACTGCATGGTCGGAACTAGAAGCGCAAGCATTTCGCTACACTCGCATTAACACCTGCTAACCATGTGTATGTGGCAAAAACGAATTTGATTTGATAGATGTACCCAAGCAGCAGAAGCATCTCCAAGGCAGAGGAGGTGACAGTTTAGGCATTACTTTTACATTTGATATTCTATTAATGGATGGGTCTGTGATTTACACACTCCTTTTAAGTGCACCAAAAACATGATTGAGCATAATTATGAACGTAAAAAGGAATCAACCACTCCTCTGTTATGTCAAACAAATATATCCATGGGCACAGTGGGTTACTATGTTACTGTCTCTGTATCTTCCTATCTTGCCAAATCCCAGTCCAGCCATGGGCCCTCAACCAGCTAGTTCTAATTGTTAATCGTGACCAAGATACACATGAAACTGTAGTTTCTTTGATTGTTAGATCTTACCTATGGCAAAAGGCATGGTTTTCTTGGACATTGCCATCAACTTCTTTTCATATAGATTCAGAAGTTCACCCCCATTATTATAGCTGGTGCTGGTGGTTGTGTTGGATGGTTGTCGAAACTGTTGCTGAGAAAACAAAGGTAGGTTGACATATAAATAGATCCCAAGATGTACACCCATGGGTAGAGAGATGACTGCATACATCAGGGGCCCTGTCTCTGTGTGTCACATGACCAAATTAATACTACGTTCATTAGCTATCTCTCCATTACCGGGGCAACATCACTCGTGTAAACCCGGCTCCCTCTCGCCCACTGCATAGCTTGGCATGGCAGGTCACCCCTGCCTACGCTGTTATGACCTGTGCAGCACAGGCTGTGCTTTGTCAGACTGTTGCAGCCCCCGAGTGTCACAGGGCTGCATGTTGTATTACTCAAGTATCAACTTCTGGAACACTGTTAGCTTCTATTATCAAGGACTACATGTCTATTATCAAAAGAACTACATGTCAATCAAACTATAGACCAACATGCCGTGTCGGTAACATGATAAGGCAGAAAAAGCAAGTTCGGAAGTAAATTCCTCTGACAGCTCCTGACAAGTGTTTGATGATAACTCTGGGATGCCCTGAGAAAGCAGATTCAAACCTGTGAACTAAGACAACACTGCCCCTCTGCAGGTGGTATTGCATATATGTCTCTCACTCGCTCTGTCTCACACACACACACACACACACACACACACACACACACACACACACACACACACACACACACACACACACACACACACAGCTTTATTTTAACACTACCTTAAATTACTGCCAGTCTCCTGCTTTCTCTTGCCAGACATTTCCTGTTAACCCATGCGGCAGACGGAGATGCAACGAAAAGGAAAAGGCTAATTTGTTATCATGCAGATGGAGAGGCTGACAGAGAAATAGAGGTTTACACTGCCAACAAATGTTAAAAATGTAACTCTGGAAATCTCATCATGAAACGCTAAGGTGACACATTTCTTTATTTGAGCACTAGCTGTCTAGAGTCATATATTGTAACTTTACCGGGCACACCGTTGTCATCTATTGGTATTTGTAGCAATACTGTTAATTCAAGTTCCAAATGAATGGTGGCTAATTAAAGGCAGCCAAATTGCATCATAGTCCTCACCGTGACCTTTACCTGTTACCTAGTGGCCTTACACTGACATCTCTGGACAAGGGACTGAATCCTGTTGGCACCTGGCCAATAGGGGAATGAGATTAGTATTTTCATTCCCTTTCACTTCCTCTCCAGTGGGTCTGGGACGATATGTCAGTCATGGCAGTGGCATTGCATTCCTTCTACAGCAGATAAACATCACTTACGCCACACGTTTGCTGATTTTGAGAGAGAGAGAGAGAGAGAGAGAGAGAGAGAGAGAGAGAGAAAGAGACATGTGCTTTTTTTTTTTACATAATTATTAGAGATTTTCTTTAATATAATCTCCCATGCTAAAAACCTTCCTAGCCTAGAACTTTGTTCTTAGCCACAGCAATTTGCGCAACCATATAACCATTTTGACTGGCTCTTTGGACCATCCAGAGAAGGCTCTATCATTCATTTCCAAATTAATATGGACTTTAGCCCCAGAACACTTTCCAGCATTTTGCTAAAGAATCTTCTTTAAATTGTAGAATCTTATAAAACAATCTTATGAGGATCCTTGAATGCTTTCTAGTTGACTGCTAATTTCCTTTTTTGTCTTAGCTGATCTGTAGAAGAATTTCTGTTGGAATGATCTTCTCACAGTTCCTCAGAAATAGTCATATTCAAGATTATTTCAGCCAAAGTTTTTCAAGATACTCACGAAACAAACTGGAGACCGAAGACAAGTCAAGTTGACACAAGGTGCTTTTCGTTGTAGTCCAAACTTTCCCACCAGGTGGCGCCTAAAGAACTGACTTTAAACAGCTCACCTGTTGGGACTATGGGACCACTAGTGTAGGACACATTAGAGGAGTAAACCAAAATATATTTTGTTGTAATGTGTATGTCTTCAAAAGATCACCATTTTGTGGTCACCATTTCTCAGATCAGCCCCTTATTTGACATCATTGCACCATTGTTTGGGTGCAAGGTAAGACAACAATTATGGTAATCTGATATTACACACAAGGCAGATATGCTGACTGTACCTAATGAGTTGCCCATCGTTCTTGGTATCTCAGTATTGTGTCTCATTTTGGTACAAAATGAGCAATGTCTGTATGTCTGTGTGGGTTAAGAAGGCCTGAGTCATCTCACAGGTTTGTTATGTCTCCACTTATCAGGTAGCTAGGATTTCATTTGACATTACAAAACACCAGGGTCATATTCATCTGGCAACAAACAGAAGAAACTGAACTGAAACTGGGAGGGACTATCTGCACCTGTCCAATTACAAATGCACATTTTCTGTTGCACAATGTTTTAATGGTGTGCCTTGATGAATACGACCCAGACAAGGCCTTGGCTGAAGGGAGGAGAAGCGGCTGTCATAAACACTTTGGGCAGTTTTGCATCAGCATAACTCATTAACCTCTGTGGAACACCTGACATCGGAGGTGAAGTCATGTCTACCCGCTACCCAAACTGCTCCACATCCCGTTGGAAAGTTAAAACAAAAATATGATGAATTGTGTTTAGCTAATTGTCTATGACAGAGCATCCTCCAAATAACTGTTTTTCAGCATGAAGTGTCAACAGCTCAAAGTGGCCCAGTACCTGCCTGTGTATTTAATGTGAATAGTGAAAATAATGTTATTTCGGGAAATTAGTGCTGTTACGACTCCTTCTTTCACTGAGAAGAAGATTATAAACACAAGCAATAAATACAGTACTGTTCCACAACCCTCTCTCCTCTTCATGTTTTTCTCTCACACTCTCTATTTATGTGGTTGCTGAGTAGAACTACCACAGTGGCAGCGAGGCCCGGAATAGCAGATGGTGGGGAAGGGCTGTATACTTGCATGTGGGCCGCCGACTAGGTGCTCTTTAGTGCTCCTCAACCATACTCCGTCCAGCGGAATGGAGGCTGCTGCTTCCTTATACATGCCAGTGGTCAGGGCCCGGCCTGCACGCCCTCAGCTATTTCTGTCTCTCCCTCTCCCTCCAAGTCCAGCTGCACTCACTCCACACAGATAAAGAACTGGGAAGAGAGAGAGAGAGAGAGAGAGAGAGAGAGAGAGAGAGGTGTAGAGAGCGAGAGAAGAGGGGGAGGAGAGGAGAGAAAGAGGGAACACAAAGAGTAATGAGAGGGTCATGGAAAATGAGAAATGTTGTGTCTTCGTGACATGAACATTTCTCACAGTGTTCATCCTTAAATGGCAACATCATTAGAGAGAAATTCATGAAACATATGACCAAGACATTCCACGGATGTTAATATTCCTGATAGCACAATCATATAAAGTAAGAATACTTCTTACTAATAAGTCTTCAGGAAGAACAGAGTAGAGTGCCACATCACTTCAGAGTTTGTTTAAACGTGGAAGTGGCTCATTGAATTCAACCAAATGGAACATATAAATTCACAATCCGGCAAAGAGAGAAGATTGAACTCTGCACAGAGCAGTTTTGTTAGAAGAGGAACCTAAGAAGCATTTGTATAACATTGTATAGCATTCCTGAGTGAGTTAAATGTGTTGTACGGTTCCGAAAAGAACGGAGAGAACGTTTGGGTGAATGTTTCTGCTTTGTGTACACTCAGATAAACTCCAGATATTCTACAATATGACCAGTTAGGTTTTGAGGTTGTGATAGTTTACACTGTAACGAACCCATAATGGGACTAACAGAAATGAATAAAACAGATGGAAAATGACTCATGGATGACCGGCCATTGTATAAGGCACCTCTGCACATGGACTGTAGCTGAATGACTACCAATGTCACGCCCTGATCTGTTTCACCTGTCCTTGTGCTTGTCTCCAACCCCTCCAGGTGTCGCCCATCTTCCCCACTTATCCTCTGGGTATTTATACCTGTGTTTTCTGTCTGTCTGTGCCAGTTCATCTTGTTTGTCAAGCTTACCATCATTCGTCCTGTCAGCTCCTGTCTTTTCCCAGCCTCTCTTTTTCTCGTAATCCTGGTTTTTGACCCTTGCCTGTCCTGACCCTGTACCCCCCGACCACTCTACCCGTCCCTGAGCCCGCCTGCCATCCTGTACCTTTGCTCCACCTCTGGATTACTGAACTCTGCCTGTCTCTGACCCCGAGCCTGCCTGCTGTCCCGTACCTTAGCTCCTAATCTGGATTATCGACCCCTGCCTGCCTTGACCTGTCGTTTGCCTGCCCCTGTTGTCACAATAAACATTGTTTACTTCACACAGTCTGTACTTGGGTATTACCTTGATTCCTGATAAACAAAGTATTCAGGTAGCATCTGACTGACTTACAAAGTATTAAATTCAACCACATGGGTGTGTAAACACTTTTAAATAAATCAATTCCTGCATAGGTGAAGGAAGATGACTTATCACACTGTGTATTGCGCAACAATTTACCAAAGAATATATTTGAAACAATGTCTAGTTTCTTTCTCTTCTCTTAGTCCTATCGGTTACTGTTGAAATGCTTAAATGACTTCTCTGTAAACAAGTCCATTGTAGACCTTGCACATACTGTACCACACAACCTTTCAAATGTGACCTTTCCAAAAACAGCCATCGATCTCTCTCTGGCCATTCGTACATTATGTAGTCCTGCACACATTGTTAATCATGAATCATAATCAAATCATGTATATTCTAATAATAGAACTCAATGAACGGGTCTAATTATAGAATTTAGATAGTGAAGATTAGAATGTATTTGTCTCTCGATTATTAGACAGACTTGCTATCAATGCCTTCTTTCAAGCCCCGCGTTGATGACATACGCTAATGCCTCTACCCATCAAATGCCCTTCCTTGTGCATGATCAGTTCCTTTGAATACGCTCTCAGTACCCCTGTCCTTTGCACACGCTCAGTTTCACCGCACGCGCTCAGTGTCTCTGTTCTTCTGCACACGCTCACTGGCTCTGAATACAATAAAGGTTCAAGTATCTGTGGCATGTGGCTGGTAGCCCCCAACTCAGCAGCTCAGATTGCCTCTGACAGACACTGAAGTTGCTGAGTAAAATACTTGCATTAAAACCTTTACACTTCTGCTTCTGTCCTAGTCTGTATTGGGTAAAAATGACATACTTTATGAATAAGTCAAGATCATTGACAAATTACAATAGTTCTTGTATCTATGTCTATCGACTTATAATAAATCTGAAAGATAGTATCTGTCTCTTCATGTCCCGGACGTGTCCACAATCTTCTTGTGCTTCATGAGGTGTGTCTGCTCCCTCATGCTTTATACCCAAAATGCCCCCACTCTGGGGTATTTTTCAGCAGGGCACTGTGGAATGACTCCAGATAACCTGAGTTTGACAAAAATACTCAATTGATTACATGGTCTAGAAGGTACTCTGTGGTCCTGAGTCTACCTCTAACCACCTGTAACCCCATAACACAAACACAAACCAAACAAATACTACCCAATTCATGTTTATACCATGCTTACTGTAAATTGAGCTATCTTGGCTGTCATCTTGTAAATATTTTGGCCAACTTACCTTCAACTTGTGCAGAACTAGGGGTTGGAAGTGCATGTTGATGGAATCCGATTATGTGCCACCTACAACAAAATACACAATAAAAAAAAATCCCCCTCAAAATACCTAGTGCCATGAATACCTAGTGCCATTATTCAAGTTTGTGGGTTTGCCCCCTCTACCTAGTGGCAACATCAGCATTCACTATGAATGCCGGACTTTGTGGTTCACTATGAGCAGACCAATATACAGGGTGTTGAAACAGCCCAATTCTAGCAGTGAAATGTAAATGTGATAGTTTAAGCTTATGGTAAAATGTAATGTTGTTAATATGGAAATGACTATGTGCCGTGGCAGAGCCAGAGTGAAATGTCCCTTTAAGCTAACGATATCAGTGGTGGAAGAGGGCCGAGCTACAGGTGTTTGTCAGACTATGAGACATCCCGAAAATGGGTCTTCTCACGGAAATGTCTGTAGTGTCTGAACCATTTAGCCTACATTTGCTCTGGCCCGCTACCAGTTAAAAAAATATATGGAAGTATACACTGAGTGTATAAAACCTGTTTCTTTCCATGACATAGACTGACCAGGTGAATCCAGTTGAAAGATATGATCCCTTATTGATGGCACTTGTTAAATCCCCTTCAATCAGTGTAGATGAAGGGGAGGAAACAGCCTCTTTGGGCTGAAATCCTGTTAACGGGATGATATGACAACAGCCAGTGAAAGTGCAGGGCGCCAAATTAAAAACAACAGAAATCTCATAATAAAAAATTCCTCAAACACACATCTATCTTATACTATTTTAAAGGTATTCTTGTTGTTAATCCCACCACAGTGTCCGATTTCAAATATGATTTACTAATAATATGCAAAAATTAGCAACTGAGATTGAGGAGCAGGCCGTTTACTTTGGGCACCTTATTCATCCAAGCTACTCAATACTGCCCCCCAGCCATAATAAGTTTTAAAGAAGAATTTTTAAGCCTTGAGACAATTGAGACATGGATTGTGCATGTGTGCCATTCAGAGGGTAAATGGACAAGACAAAATATTTAAGTGCCTTTGAATGGGGTATGGTAGTAGGTGGCAAGCGCACAGGTTTGAGTGTGTCAAGAACTGCAACGCTGCTGAGTTTTTCACAGTTTCCCATGTGTATCAAGAATGGTCCACCACCCAAAGGACATCCAGCCAACTTGACAATAGTGGGACGCGTTCGAGTCACATGGGCCAGCATCCCTTTGGAACGCTTTCGACACCTTGTAGAGTCCATTCCCAACAAATTTAGGCTGTTCTGGTGGCAATAGAGGATGCAATTGAATATTAGGAAGTTGTTCCTAATGTTTTTACACTCAGTGTATATGGAAGTAGTTTAATGCCAAAAGAAAGAAGAAAGAAAGAAAGAAAGAAAGAAAGAAAATGTATGATCTTGTCTCATCGCTGCAACTCCCCAACGGGCTCGGGGAGTTGAAGGTCAAGTCATGCATTCTCTGAAACATAACCTCCTCCTGTGCGCTTGCCACACTGCTTCTTAACACGCTGCTTGCTTAACCTGGAAGCCACCAATGTGTCAGAGGAAACAGTGTTCAACTGATGACTGAGGTCAGCTTGCAGGAGCCCGGCACAAGGAGTTGCTAGAGCGAGGATATCCCCCCCCAGCCAAAACCTCCCTTAACCCGGACGACACTGGGCCAATTGTGCGCTGCCCTATGGGGCTCCCGGTCACGGCCGGGCTATGAAACAGCCTGGGATTGAACCGAGGCTGTAGTGGCACCTCAGCACTGTGATGCAGTGCCTTAGACTGCTGCGCCACTCGGGAGGCCCTGGGATGTACTTTCTACCATTTAATTTGCTCTTCCGACTGTCAACTCCTGGCCGAACAGCCTCTATCAATGCACATGTCTGGAACCTTTACAAGTGTAAGGCAGCAGGAGAGAGTGGTTTCTATTTATAACCAGTGATCTAAAAAAAATGATAGATTCCAAACAAAAATCACTTTCTGTTTGTCATAGGCGAACAAGGCGAATTCTTAGCGAGTTCAGGAAGCCAAGATAGAGCTCTGTGAGACTTAAATAGCGATGGGTGCAGATGTTTTGCTCAAGAGAGACGTTCAGAAAATATGCACAGTTTCTCTAACACTAAATATACAAATATGTATTTTATAGTTATAAGGAAGGGGGAATCTTAAACTATATTTAAATCATTTTAGAAATGTGTTATACTTTATGAAAAGGGTGTGATCTGAGTGGGCATTCTATGTTACATGTCTAGTTTGTCTATTTCTATGTTTGGCCTGATATGGTTCTCAGAGGCAGGTGTTAGCCATTGTCTCTGATTGGAACCATATTTAGGTAGCCTGTTTGGTGTTGGGTTTTGTGGGTGATTGTTCCTGTCTCTGTGTTTGCACCAGATAGGGCTGTTTTGGTTTTTCACATTTCTTGTTTTGTTAGTCTATTCTTGTATAGTTTCTTTATTAAAGAACCATGAATAATAACCACGCTGCGTTTTAGTCCGCCTCTCCTTCGACTCAAGAAAACCGTTACACAAGCCTTATACATACACTTTTGTTGACTAGGAAACAGTGCATTTGGAAAGTATTCAGACCCTTCCCTTGTTGTACATTTTGTTACGTTACAGACTCATCCTAAAATTAATTAAATCAACCCTTTCCTCATCACTCTACACACAATACCCCATAATGACAAAGCGAAAACCGGTTTAGAACTTTTTGCAAATTTACTACAAATAAAAAACAACTTATGTAAGTATTCAAACCCTTTGCTATGAGACTTGAAATTGAGCTCTGATCCATCCTGTTTCCATGGATCATACTTGAAATGTTACTACAATTTGATTGGAGTCCACATGTGTTAAATTCATTTGATTGGACATGATTTGGAAATGCACACTCCTGGCTATACAAGGTCCCATTGACAGTGCATGTCAGAGCAAATTAGGTCGACGGAATTGTACGTAGAGCTCCGAGACAGGATTGTGTCGAGGCACAGATCTGGGGAAGGGTACCAAAACATTTCTGCAGCATTGAAGGTCCCCAAGAACACAGTGGACTCCATCATTCTTAAATGGAAGAAGTTGGGAACCACCAAGACTCTTCCTAGAGCTGGCCACCAGGAAAAACTGATGGCCACACTGACAGAGCTCCAGAGTTTCTCTGTGGAGATGGAAGAACCTTCCAGAAGAACAACCATCTCTGCAGTACTCCACCAATCAGCCCTTTATGGTAGAGGCCAGACTGAAGCCACTTTCTAGTAAAAGGCACATGAAAGCCTGCTTGAATATAGCTAAAAGGCACCTAAAGACTCTCAGTCCATGAGAAACAAGATTCTCTGGTCTGATGAAACCAAGATTAAACTCTTTGGCCTGAATGCCAAGCGTTACGTCTGGAGGAAACCTGGCACCATCCCTACAGTGAAGCATGGTGGTGGCAGCATCATTCTGTGGGGATGTTTTTCAGCAGCAGGGACTGGGAGACTAGTCAGGATCAAGGGAAAGATGAACGGAGAAAAGTACAGAGCGATCCTTGATGAGAACCTGCTCAGGAACTCAGACTGAGGTGAAGGTTCACCTTCCAACAGGACAATGACCCTAAGCACACAGCCAAGACAATGCAGGAGTGGTTTGGGGACAAGTCTCTGAATGTCCTTGAGTGGTCCAGCCAGAGACCGGACTTGAACCCGATCAAACATCTCTGGAGAGATCTAAAGATATCTGTGAATCAATGCTCCCCATCCAACCTGAGGGAGCTTGAGAGGATCTGCAGAGAAGAATGGGAGAAACTCCGAAAAATACAGGCCTGCCAAGCTTGTGGTGTCATACCCAAGAAGACTTGAGGTGGTAATTGCTGCCAAAGGTGCTTCAACAAAGTACTGAGTAAAGGGTCTGAATACTTACGTAATTGTAATATTTCTTTTTTTTAATATATAATAAATATGTAAACATTTCTAAAAACCCAGTTTTTGCTTTGTCATTGTCAGGTATTGTGTATAGATTGATGAGGGAACAATTATTGAAACTATTGTAGAATAAGGTTCTAACGTAACAAAATACTTACCAAGACATTAAATGTTCCTGAGTTGCCTACTTACAGTTTTGACTGAAATCGTATTGAAAATATATGGCAATGCTTGAAAATGACTGTCTAGCAATGATCGACAATCAACTTGACAGATCTGGAAGAATTATTTAATGAATAATGGGCAAATATTGTACAATCCAGGTGTGCAAAGCTCATAGACCAAGAAGACTCACAGCTGTAATTGATACTGATACTCAACATTGGCCAATGCAATACCCCAGCAAACAGTAAAGATTCCTACAACGTTAGGTTACGTTCCAATGAAGCCCGAATTTGGTTTCTCAGGTCCTTGGATTAGCCTTACTGTGACACTAGCTTGAAGTCTCACTCAGCCTACTGTACTGTCACCACTCTACCATACATACAAGAGTCTCCTGATAATTATCATGGCAAAATAGCAGTAAAAGGCTGGTACTACCAGACCACTACAGTCTGATTACAAGTCAACGGCCTGTGGTGAACCTCGTGGAATTCCTATGGGATGGCTCACTCCTTCGTTTCACAGATTAATACCGTACCGTTTTTAATTTTCTATTGTGGATATGTGCCAGACATATGTGCCAGGCATCACTATGCCATCTTACTTTAGTAGCATTTAGCATAGTAAATGACATGAGTCCGAAAGCTGAGAAAAATGTTTTCCTTCTCAACTTTAAGTCACCAGCTGCCACTGACAGCTATGATCACAGTATATCAAAACTGTAACTACTGTAGTACTGCGCTGGTAACTATTCTATTGAACACTTCTATCTTCTTTTGAACAGTAGCTAGAACAGTAGTAGACAGATATAGGTCCCGATGTGTGGTCTATTGACCTGTCATCTGTAAGATGCCAGATCACCATGCAAATCATTTTGAGGTACGGCCGCAACGCAAGATGGTGTTTAAACTTCCCACAATGCCTCCCTTTCTCCACACACACTTACAACTCTTTGCTCCTCCGTGCTCACTTTTAGAGAATTAACCAATACCCACAGTGCGTTAGTCCCTCCCTAAGTACATTGAAAAACATTGTGAAATGTTTACTGTCAGCCTGAGAATAAATGTGCACATTAGGACCAAGAGTAAAGTAGGCCGGGGGCAGAGCTGATTACTGATAAGAGTGCTAATGGAGTCATTATTAACTGGCCTCTCAACATCTGGCCTCAAGCCTATATACATGTACAGTCTGTACAGAGAGGACACATTGCACATTTAAAATGAATCTTAACTTATTCAGGATGTCATCATAATTCTTAGTACGGGGGAAAGTATATCTTCATGAAAACATATTTGCTGTTACTCCTACCGGAACCCCCAGAGAGAAGAGATTGTGGTGGAATGCTTTATAAGGCTTAATCTCGTGACGTTTCTGCATTATTTAAAGTTGCTCTCTTATAAGAAGATCTATCCTCAAAAACCTGGCACTTTTAACTGGGGCCCGTTCAAAGTATCATGCTAGAAATGCTGATGTAGGATCAGTTTTGCATTTAAGATAATACGTTTATATTGCCAGTTGGACCTGATTCTAGATCAACCCTCCGACTGTACTCTGAGATGCTTTTTTAATACAGGCTCAGGCTCTTTGGTATTATTTCTAATGCCTTGCTTTCCATCTTTCCATCTTCAGCACAGTGTGATACTATGTGCTAACACTCATGCAGGTGTAAAAGGTGTGACAGCATCTGGAGGGGGAGATGGGCAGGGACGTGTTAATTGATTCTATGAGAGGGTGCCAGAAAGCTTGATAAAAATTTGAACGATGTCACCATCGGGATATTGGCTAACTAATGCTATTTCCTATTTGTATATAGCAACAAACTGCAGGAGAAATAGAAAAGGGGAACAAACACTGGCGCTTGGGAAAGAACAGGGAAATAGAGAAATTGTTAGAGCATTATCAGGTCATGTTTTGCACGATGAAAACAATATTGGACATTTCAGTTGAGGCAAAGAGGTTATGTTTATACCAGCCCCGGGTACAGTTTGTGAGGTGGAAAGTGACCTCAGTTGAGCTATTCAGTCAGGACACACAATGTTGTCTGGGGAGAGAAAAACCACACGTAGGACTACTTACTGCATAGGTCCTTCTTGTTAAAGAAGCAAGCATGTGCCAAAGTAAATGGATCCTAATGACTGAATTGGAGTCATTCCTCCCAAAACACAAAACACAACATATGATGGAAGTATATTCCTGGCAAACACTTCAAATGTTTTCAATGGAATTGGAATTTGCCTGGCTTTTTGGATTTGAATGTTGTTGCTGTTACTCCTACTGAGATTCAACGGTAGAGTAGCAGAGAGAACGGCAGTGGGACAATCCCACCCCTCCTTTCAAAACACTGTCTTAGTGTAACATAACGTCAGCCAGGACACTGCAAATCACTTCACACACTGCGACCAAACTGCTTTCCCTCCGCATTTTACTTCCCAAACAAACATGTTTTTATAATTTGGTCATTTATATGAACCGTCAAGTACGAACACTTGGGACTAACAGAATAACATTTTCCCATATTTCACTAAAAGCTATAAAATACATGAATCTGGCAAGTCAGGAAACATGACACATTTCAGTTTGAGATGAGCCTACTCAGTAGATTAGTTTATCTAAATGTCATTTGTAATTACATGAGTGCAGAAGAGTTCATCATTGTAGTCTGCACTGATTGTGTATCTTCTGGGAAAAGTTATTTTTAGTTGGTTGGTGCAGCAGCACCAAGCACTACGTCTCTGTAGTTTCCACTATTTAATGGACCCCTTAAAGAAAAAGAGACAGTGGTGTGTTCTCTTCCTCCTCAGATCATGTGCTGCCCACATGTACGCCTCAGTGTCATCACTCTGAACTAGTCTGGGTACCAGACTTTTTAGCTAACATGCCACTCCTTGCCAATCTTGTCATTTGCCAAAGAGACTTGTGTTTTTGGCAATCTCAACATTCAATCCACCTAATTTTCGAAAGCTTTGAAGACACGGAAGCCAAACTTGGGAACTATGGATAGAACTTACTCTGCGCCCCCACGCATTATCATAATTCATTAGCATGTTTTTTTTTTTAGCCGATACATCCTGAAAGAATATACCATATTACTGGCCTGCTGATGTGCCTGGACCTTGTAGGCTAAACTGCCGTGAAAAAATCCATAACTGATCCAAATGGTAGCCCAATCAGGCAGGCTAGATGCAGTTATTTTGAAATGAATATGCATTCAAAAGGCCAGGCTTTTAAGCGGTTATTCAAATGATATAGGCTATTCACTGCATATCACAGCCTAGACTACTTTTGTACTTGAAAACAGTAGTAACATTCTTCATTACATTGTGTTGTTGAAGCCAAAGTAGGATACAATTCTTGTCCCTAAAAAACTGAAACAATAGCATAGCTTTTCGAGCTGGTACCCGGGAACTGGGAGGGATATTTAGTCTTCTGTACACTACTGTATATATATACAAAAGTATGTGGACACCCCTTCAAATTCAGCTATTTCAACCACACCCATTGCTGACAGGTGTATAAAATTGAGCACACAGCCATGGAATCTCCATAGACAAACACTGTCAGTAGAATGGCCTTACTGAAGAGCTCAGTGACTTTCAACGTTGCACCGTCATAGGATGCCACCTTTCCGACAAGTCAGTTGGTCACATTTCTGCCCTGCTAGAGCTGCCCTGGTCAACTGTAAATGCTGTTATTGTGAAGTGGAAACTTCTAGGACCAACAACGGCTCAGCCGTGAAGTAGTAGGCCACACAAGCTCTCAGAATGGGACCGCCGAGTGCTGAAGCGTGTAGCACGTACAAATCGCGGGAGCTTCCTGAAGTGGGTTTCCATGGCCGAGCAGCCGCACACAAGCCTAAGATTACCATGCGCAATGCCAAGCGTAGGCCTGGAGTGGTATTAAGCTTGCCACCATTGGACTCTTGAGCAGTGGAAATGCGTTCTCTGGAGTGATGAATCACGCTTCACCATCTGGCAGTCCGACGGACAAATCTGGGTTTGGCGGATGCCAGGAGAACGCTACCTTCCCAAATGCATAGTGCCAACTGTAAAGTTTGGTGGAGGAGGAATAATGGTCTGGGGCTGTTTTTTATGGTTTGGGCTAGGCCCCTTAGTTCCAGTGAAGGGAAATCTTTAAGCTACAGCAGACATTCTAGACGATTCTGTGCCTCTAACTTTGTGGCAAGAGTTTGGGGAAGGCCCTTTCCAGTTTCAGCATGACAATGCCCCTGTGCACAAAGCGAAGAGTGTGGAAGAACTTGACTGGCATGCACAGAGCCCTGACCTTAACCCCATCGAACACCTTGTGGATGAATTGGAATGCAGACTGCCAGCCAGGCCCAATCGCCAAACATCAATATCACTAATGCTCTTGTGGCTGAATGGAAGCAATTCCCCACAGCAATGTTCCAACATCTAGTAGAAAGCCTTCCCAGAAGAGTGGAGACTGTTATTGCAGCAAAGGGGGGGACAACTCGATAATAATGATTTTCGAATGAGATGTTCGACGAGCAGGTGTCCACATACTTTTGGTCATGTAGTGTACTGTAGGATACCTATGATTTCATTATCTGATAAACTTTTTTTTATTTCGCTGTGTAAATTCACTGGATATCTTCACTGCAGTGTTAAGCCTAACACTGTTTATGAATTATGGGCTAACAAGCATATATTTCTACCTTATGCTATAGACTAAATCTCACGCCTGTCAATGTTTGTTCTGTTGCGCAATTACTGTACGCACCTGGCTTCTCTTCTTTTACGGCTATTCCTCTTAAATCTTGTGGGGTCCCAAGAAAAGCCAGACAACAAAAGCTTGTTGGACGCTTACTTCGATTTATTGTCTTTAGCCTCCTAATAGCCTATTGAACAAGATACACACTCTATGGAGTCTATGGAAGCGGGTGAGAACCAAGAGCCTCCTAGGTTTTGTATTGAAGTCAATGTCCCAAGAGGAGGACGGAAGCTAGCTTTCCTCCGGCTACACCATGGTGCTACCCTACAGAGTTCTGTTGAGTCTACTGTAGACCTTAATTGCAAAATAGTGTGTTTTAATCAATTATTTGGTGACATGCAAATATATTTAGCATAGTTGTATCTAAAAAGGATAGCTTTTTCAATGTTATACCATTTTTATTTTTATGAAATTCACTGAGGAGGATGTTCCTCCCCTGCCACCTCTGAGGACCCTCCACTGCTCCACTGGCATCTCCACTGGCTTCTCTCTCTTCCATCCTCTCCCTATTCCTCTCATAGCTCTTGAACCTGTAGCCTAGCCCAATGCGTGTCCCAGAAGTAGCAATATATTTTGAACAATGAAAGAAGCACCTTGCTCTTGCATGATGGATATAAAATAGGCTACAACATTCATAATGAACTGGCTGGGAGTTTGAATGGCGATAGCTTCTCTGTTGTGATGTAATCACATCGGCTGGTGGTAAAAATGTAATAAACGGAAATCCTCTTGTTCTCCCCGGGCCCAATGTTTATGTTTATAATTAAATGTATTATGTCAGAATGCCCAATGTTAGAATGTTTACAATCAAATTAAGTTTTTTTTTGCATAAACATTGTGATTGGAGGATAGCTGTGAGAATCAAATCATCTAATCTCCTCAAGCTCATTAATGATAGTGTTCAATATTTGAAGATTGCAGAAAGGCCACTCTCTTTGGCATTGTCAAGGAGTGGCAAGGAGTGGAATGTTAGCTAAAGAGACTGGAATGCAGGTTGTCTAAACATCAGACTGTGGTTAGGACACCATGGTTACCATGGTAAGGATACTCCATGGATATCAGTCTGAAAGAAGTGCTGTAAAAAAGATGCAAGTGTCTCGACAAGCCAGAATGTTGAATACTGTGTTTTACCGGTTTCTCGCACTCTTGGTCCTTTTGATGATAGGAAGTGTACTGTACTATACCACTACCCTGTGGATATTTTGTCTCAATTTACATCCTATGTATGGACAAAATCAGCAGACAACAGGTAAAGTTCTTTCAAATTAAGTTTATTCAACAGTCTGACTTGTGATGGGACTGTTCACAAAAGGTGAACCTACGTGTTAGAGACCAGAGAGGAGTCTTCCACTCTTGGATTCGTAGAGGCTATAGTATTCAGTCTAACCCTGAGCCACATCACCAATCTATTCGCAAGTGCTGTTTAAACAGTGTCAAATGATGTCTTTTCAACTTAAATAGACGTTGGCTCAACAACTGTAAGCTGTCTACAACAGAATCTACCCCCGCAATCATTTCAGTAACAGAGCATGTATAATGTATCATCAACAGCTGGTTATTACTGGCCCAATCTATCACATAAGACATCATTGTATGCTTGAAATGGATTAGGGAGAGTGAGTTATCTATGTCAAATCTCCTTGAGCGGAGGAGTGGGAATGTTGTGCTCTGTCCTACATCCAACATGACAGGACTTCTTTTAGCGTACAATTAGGACGTGCGAGGACACACACTCACTCCTTTCCCCCAAAGCAAAAACACACATGGGGAAACGCATTTGCTGGAGAAGGCTTTCACCTCCTCTCTATCCCCCCTCTCTCCCTTCTCCTTGTTCTCTCTCTCTACCTTTATATATACAATCTATGCTCTCAACACCCCACCTCTCCTCTCTGACTCACTATCAAGCAGCAGTGGTTACCAAGGTGACGGTTTTTTTTGTGCAAAAATAGCAACACAGTTCATCAGCTTACAGTGTATCAATGAAACTCAGATAATGAGTGGAATATATTGTTATATACAACCCAGGTATTGTCACACCCTGATCTGCTTCACCTGTCATTGTGATTGTCTCCACCCCCATCCAGGTGTCGCCCATCTTCCCCATTATCCCCTGTGTATTTATACCAGTGTTCTCTGTTTGTCCATTGCCAGTTCATCTTGTTTGTCAAGTCAACCAGCGTTTTTGTTCTCAGCTCCTGCTTTCCACACCCTCCTGGTTTTGCCTGTCCTGACTCTAAGCCCGTCTGCCTGACCACTCTGCCTGACCCTGAGCCTGCCTGCCAACCTGTACCTTTGCCCCACCTCTGGATTGTTAACCTCTGCCTATCCTGACCCTGAGCGTGCCTGCCGTCCTGTACCGTTGCCCCACCTCTGGTTTACTGACCCCTGCCTGTCTTGACCTGTCTATTTCGTTCCACTGTTGGAACATTAAACCATTGTCAAATTGACGTGTCTGCATCTGGGTCTTACCTTGATTTCTGATAGTACGAACTGGCCATGACTGTCCTAGCAGTCCTGGGCCAGCTGAGCAACACGATCTACACCCAGGGAGCCACCATCGGTAGGCACGAGGACGGCTGAACGCCATGACCGGGCGTGGGACAGTTTGCTGGAGCAATTCCACGGGTTGTTTGGGAGGCCGCCTACCACGGTGGGAACCCCACAGCTCCTCATCTGCTAGCAGCGCCGTCTCATCGGTCATTCCACCTTCGGGAGCCCTGCTTACCTCCTCCGGAACGCTTAAATGGAGAGCCGAGCACCTGTTGGGCATTCCTAGCTCAGTGTGCCCTTGTCTTCGAGCTTCAGCCTTCCTACTTCTCCTTGGATCGCTCCAAGATAGCCTACCTCATCATGCTGCTGTCCAGGAGCTCTCTCACCTGGGCAACTGATGTGTGGGAACAACAGCTGGCCATATGCACTAGTCTGGAGGGGTTCGTGGGAGAAGGGAGGAAGCTTTTTGATGCCCCGTTCTCTGGGCGAGAGGCCGCCCGGAAGCTAATCCAGCTTCGGCAGGACTCCCCAGTGTAGCTCATTATGCGGTGGATTTCCACACGTTGGCAGCGGAGAGTGCTTGGAATCAAGAGGCACTGTTCAATATGTTCCTGCACGGTGTCTCAGAGGAGGTCAAGGACGAGCTTGCAAGCAGGAGTTACCTACGGAGCTCGATTCCCTCATCACTTTTACCATCGATGGATGATTGCGGGAACTACGGGAGGAGAGGAAATTGGATTTCTCTCGCACGCCCAGGGATCCCACCTTGCCTCTGAGTCATCCTGGAAGCTCCCAACGGTCTCGTTCCTGAGGCATCCAGAAATGCCCCGAGGGCTGCCGAAGACAACTGAGTCAACACATCCTGAGCCTATGCCACTAAGCAGAGCTGGGCTGTTGCCAGCAGAACGGCAATACTGGATCGACACGAAGAGTAATCTGTATTGCGGGACTCTTGGTCAATTAGTTTCCTCTTGTCCTTAAAAAATACCTGGCTCACCGGTAGGAGCGAGTAATCTGGTGGGCCTATATGGAGAACGTTCCTGTTTCCCTCACCCCTTTTCATGCTCTTCTGCTGTGGGGAGACCAGTTTAAATATCTTCGGGTTCTCATTGACTCTGGAGCTGACGAGAGCTTTTTGGATGCTACACTGGCGTCCGAGCTGAACATCCCCACTCAGCCCCTCTCTATTCCCATGGACGTTAGAGCGCTGGCCGGGCGCTCTATAGGCCGAGTCACCCACAACACCTCTCCCATCAACCTACGTGTGTCAGGGAACCACAGCGAGGCATTCCAGGTCCTGCTCATCAAGTCCCCTCAGATTCCCGTGGTATTGGGATTATCCTGGCTCCAGCGACACAATCCCCTCATTAACTAGTTTACTGGTGCCATCATCGGCTGGAGCCCATTCTGCCATACCCATTGCCTGAAGTCAACACAACCTGCCCCGGGACGTCTTCCTGGGGGCTCGGAAGGTGCCCTGGACCTCTCCATCATTCCTTCGGAGTGCCATGACCTCCGGGAGGTGTTCAACAAGGCCCGTGCAACTTCACTCCCACCGCACCGACCTTATGACTGTAGAATTGACCTTCTCCCTAGCACTTCTCCCTAGCACGATTCCACCCCAGGGATGACTGAACTCTCTGACCAGGGTGATGGCGATGTACACTGGGTCTCCCTTGCAGCAGGATTCATCCATAATTCTCCCGCTGGTGCAGAAGAAGATGGACAAGACCCCGCACCCGTGCATTTACTACCGGGTCTCAACGACATAATGATGAAGAACCACTACCCGCTACCACTCATCTCATCCGCCTTTGAGACGCTCCAGGGGTCCATCGTGTTTTCCAAGCTGGATCTACGGAACGCCTACCACCTGGTGCGGGTACGGGAAGGGGATGAGTGGAAGACCACCTTCAACAAGGACAATGGTCACTACGAGTATCTGGTCATGCCATTTGGCCTTACCAACACCCCTGCTGTGTTTTAAGCTCTGGTCAATGATGTTCTCCGCGACATGTTGAACCGGTTCGTCTTTGTCTACCTAGATCACATCCTCATCTTCTCCAGTTCCACCCAAGAACATGTGCTCCACGTCCAACTGGTTCCCCAATGCCTCCTGGAGAACCAGCTGTTTGTAAAAGCCCATTTTTTGGCTTTCATCATCACCGCAGGGAGTGGGCAAATGGATCCTGGGAAGGTGAAAGCGGTGGTGGATTGGCCCCAGCCTACTTCCTTGGTGCAGCTGCAATGCTTCCTGGGGTTTGCCAACTTCTATTGCCGCTTTATCTGGGGTTACAGCACCACGGCTTCCCCTCTGTCCGCACTCACCACGCCCAAGTTTCCATTCACGTGGTCTCCAGCTGCTGACCGGGTATTCCGGGAACTCAAACATCGCTTCACCACAGCTCCCAGCTTGGTTCATCCAGACCCTTCCAGTCAGTTGGTGGTGGAGGCCGATGCTTCTGATGTTGGAGTGGGGGCGGTCCTGTCCCAGCGTTCTGCCCTGGACCTCAAGCTACATCCCTGCGCCTTCTTCTCCCACCACCTCAACGCCATGGAAAGAAACTATGATGTGGGGAATCATGAGCTTCTCGTGGTGAATATGGCATTGGAGGAATGGAGGCACTGGCTGGAGTGGGCCCATTCCTCCAGGCTTGCCTGCCACCCAGTCTCACGTCGAACCCTGGCCTTCGTGCAACAATGCTTTTGGTGGCCTACGATTGTTCCGTATGTCACCACGTTTGTCTCCTCCTGCACAGTATGTGCTCAGAATAAGACTCCTCGACAAGCTCCGGCTGATCTTATGCAACCACTGCCTGTCCATCACCGTCCCTGTTCCCACATATCCCTGGATTTCGTCACTGGTCTTCCCCCGTCTGAGGACAACACTGCCACCCTGACTTTGGTCGATCGGTTTTCCAAGGCCGCTCCCTTCATTCCTCTCCCGAAACTACCCTTGGCCAAGGAGAAGGCCCAGATCATGGTGCAGCACGTCTTCCGGATCCATGAACTGCCCATGGACATGGTCTCCGATCAGGGGCCTCAGTTCTCGTCCCGGTTCTGGAAGGTGTTCTGCTCCCTCATTGGGTCGTCGGCCAGCTTGTCCTCTGGGTTCCACCCCCAGTCCAATGGCCAGTCGAGGCAAGCCAACCAGGATCTTGAGACTGCTCTGTGCTGCCTGGTCCCCTCCAACCCCACCTCCTGGAGCCAGCAGGGTGGGTGGAGTATGCCCGCAACACCCTTCCCTGCTCTGCCACGGGCCTATCTCCGTTTGAGCATTCCCTGGTGTATCAGTCCCCACTCTTCCCCGAGCAGGAGGAAGAGGTCGGTGTACCTTCTGCCCAGTCAAAACTGTTCGCTGCTCTGGCCCCCCAATGGTGGAACAAACTCCCTCACGACGCCAGGACAGCGGAGTCAATCACCACCTTCCGGAGACACCTGAAACCCCACCTCTTTAAGGAATACCTAGGATAGGATAAAGTAATCACTCTCACCCCCCCCCCCTTAAAAGATTTAGATGCACTACTGTTCCACTGGATGTCATAAGGTGAATGCACCAATTTGTAAGTCGCTCTGGATAAGAGCGTCTGCTAAATGACTTAAATGTAAATGTAAATGATATTTGTTTGCGGCTGCAGTTGTACCTGGAGGAGAGCCCGGCCGGTCCTCCTCAAGACCACCTCCAGGTATCTACGACAAGCGGATCGCCATCGGACCCCGGCTTCCCGGTATCGTCTCGGGCAGAAAATACGGCTTTCCACCCGGGATCTGCTCCTCCGGGTGGAATCCCGCAAACTCTTCCCCCGGTTTATCGGCCCATATCCCATCTCCAAGATTATTAGCCCCTCTGTTGTTCGTCTTCTGTTGCCCTGTACCCTTCATATACAGCACATCCCGCCTTTCATGTGTCCAGAGTCAAACCTATGTCTCACTGCCCTTTGTCTCCTGTTCCCACCTCTGGATTGTTAACCTCTGCCTACCCTGACCCTGAGCCTGCCTGCCGTCCGGTACCATTGCCCCACCTCTGGTTTTAGTGACCACTGCTTGCCTTGACCTGTCTATTGCCTGTCCCTTTTGGAACATTAAACCATTGTCAATTCGACGTGTCTGTATCTGTGTTTTACCTTGATTCCTAATAGGTATTTCAGCCGTGCATAGTACACTACATTATAATTCAAAATGGTAGAACATAGAGTGACTCTTTCCACTTTGTCCTATTGAAGCACTCTGGCTGATGATGTAGTATTTACAGACACATTCATATATGATTTGGTTTATACCTTCCAAGATAAATTGATCAAATGTATACATTTATGAGGTAAAAATACAAAACATGTACAGTGTTCAGCCCTTTATCAAACTATATAAGTTAACTAGGCACTACAACATTTTGTTTCAGTAGTTTTTAGCAGTTTGATTAAGTGATGGTTAATTGTATTGATAACAAATTACAAAAAAATTATTTCAAAAGTAAAGTGAATGTTGCATTTTGAAAAGCAGATACTTTGATTGAATATGTATCCAAAATGAAAGAGTGATTTGGTGCAGTGGACACGTGACTTTGTGAATTTGTTTGTTGTACTCAGTCAATAGAAAATGCCATTTGAGTTTTGAAACATGAGCCATTTTCATGATCTGTTTACATTTTTGTGCATATGAAAATGTACCACATACTTGTGAAAATTGTCCCAAAGCGATTGAAAAAAAAACTGTAATAGCATTATGTCATGTGTTGACTATTAGCCAATTAATAGCTTTCCTCTGGAGCACTGCAGTGCTGCTCAACCCTACAGGAAATAGATAAATGTGTGGAGGAACATAAAGAGATACTGTACAAAATCAAATCAAATTTTATTTGTCACATGCTTCGTAGACAACAGGTTGTCACGCCCTTACCTTAGAGATCCTTTTTATGTCTCTATTTTGGTTTGGGGGGGCATTCTATGTTTTGTGTTCTATGTTTTCTATTTCTGTGTGTTTGGCCGGATGTGGTTCTCAATCAGAGGCACCTGTCTATCGTTGTCTCTGATTGAGAACCATACTTAGGCAGCCTTTTCCCACCTGGGTTTTGTGGGTAGTTGCTGTCTGTTTTTGTGTCTGCACCAGACAGAACTGTTTCGGTTGTTGTTGTTTTGCTATTCAGTGTCCAGTTCAACTAATAAAAGATGAACACGTACAACGCTGCACCTTGGTCCTCACCTTCTCCTTCCAACAGCCGTTACACAGGTGTAGACTAACAGTGAAATGCGTACTTACGAGTGGGTCCATTTCCAACAATGCAGAGTTACAGATAAGATACATAATTAAATAAAAACGATGCAGTATGAAGCAGCGAGAATGTGAATGAATATACCGGCATGAATATACTTAAGAGAAATAGTGGGAGAATGAGTGTCTTAATGTGTGTGCTAATAAAATAGACAGGGATAGTTTGTGTAAGAGAGCGAGAGAGAGAGAGACCAACCCCCTGAATACAGCAAGCCATGTGTCTGCTGTATGCCCACTAGATTTACAGAGCAGCTTTTATCAGATCAAGGCAGAGAGAGAGCGGAGAGGAGGAGAAAGAAGAGAGAAAGAGAGAGAGAGAGAACACAGAGCAAGATATTGTAGTTTAAGAGAGGGGGACAGAGAGCAGACAGTTTAAAGAAAAGGACAGACTTCCAGCGCAGCAGCCAGCAGCAGCAGAGGCAGCATACTGATCCTCCACACAGTAACCTAGCTGTCCAGCCTGCCCCCCAGCCTGACCTCTCGCCACCCCAGCAAACAGCTGTCCAGCGACAGGAGAAAGAGAGGGGAGGGGGGCTCGACACACCAGGGAGCAGAAGGAGAGGATCCCACTCGTCCCATCCCACTGCAGCCTGCACTAAAAACGTCTCGAGCTGTGGCTTGGAAAACAGACAGACAGATAGACAGACAGGCACAGGTGCTGCAGACGGCAGTCATAGGGTAGGAGGAGACTACAGTTCCAGAGAGGAATAGCTAGCTCGAGCTTCAACCAGCACCAGTGAGTCCGGGAACCACACGCTACACACACCTCTTCGGCAGTCAGCACTAGGACTGAAGACCTTCAGGAGGACAGTGGACACCTCCTTCTGACACGAACCAGGAGCTCATCACAGGGATTACAAAAGGTGAGGGAAAATTTGGTTTTAGGCTTTTTAGTTTGTAATGTGTCGGATATCTCTGGCATTGTATCATGTACAGTGATTTGGTACATTCTGGTAAAACCTTCAATGGGACTAAGTATTCAAAGGGAGAATGTTGCTGTTAACTTGGTTCACCTTCACTGTTGAACGTCTTGCCTCAGTTTAGCAGTTAAGAGCGTTGGGCCAGTAACTGAAAGATTGCTGGTTTTGAATCCCTGAGACCACTAGGTCGAAAAATCTGTCGATGTGCCATTGAGCAAGGCACTTAACCCTAATTGCTTCTGTAAGTCTGTCTGGATAAGAGCATCTGCTAAATGACTCAAATGGAAATGAAAATGTACCATTGAGTTTGTAGTTGATGGGTTAGTGGTCAGGTTCTACTAAATGTTTGAACTGTGATTGGTGGTCAGTTACGGATATGAAGAGTGCAGGGGTAAGTTATGTCCACACAATGTTATTGCACTACACAACAAGGGGTGAGCAGTTAGGGGCAACCTGACACCATCTCTTTTGTTCCTGGAGGGGACATTTTTAAGCCAGGAAACACATTTCTGACATGTAGAGCTTTGCTTTGCGTTAATCTCACGAGTGAACAGATTTGGAGAGGTTTCCGCGGTGGTTTTGAAAGGGATTTCAGAATATCTAGCCCAAACAAGACTGCACTCATCGCATTGGCAGTGAGTGGTTGTGTTGACATTCCCTTCATGTCTTTTCTGCTTTGATATGATTTCCTGCCAGGCCCTGCCAAGTACAACTGAGCAGAGAGCAGAACCCATGCTAGCGGGTGGCACGGGGTAATCGCTGAGGGCTGGTGTGGAGAGGCACAGAGGAGGGGAGAATCAGACAGAACCAACACTATTCTGCATTCTACTACCCTCCCACCACAGCCACACCAGGCTCGAAGAGGAACAACTGCCTATAATTGAGGTTTCTATATGTAACAAAGCAGTTCAAACCAATTCTCTCTGAGTGTCTTCTAAGGGATACCATTACCATCTGCTGTTGGTTCATCTGCCCCGGTTCTTTTTGTAATCGCGGCCCAAAAGAGATGGTTGTTTGTCTATTTATGGTCATGTCAGAATTTAAGGGGTTAAAGGATAGAATTTAAAAAACAGTCCATCATACATACTGTACATCAAAATGTACAACTCATTTTTTCAAAACTCCATGTTCAGTGAAGTAGAAGAAGAAGAAGCAACATCCCTGAAATCCCAGTAATGCTATTATTAGACAAACATTTGCTTGAAGGATGGAAGGTGATGGTTTCATTTTTTTAAAGGATGGCAGTGGCGTAAATAGGTCAAAATGTGAGCCGACGTGTGAGCAGCCTCAATGCTTAACCGTAGGCCTCTCTAGCTCCGCCACCCATGTGATGCATTTCTGTGTACAGTGAGACCAAACTGCACAGTGTCATGATAGGCACTTGTCTAGACCAGGCCTGGGCAACTCCAGTCCTCAGCAGTCTGATTGGTGTCACACTTTTTCCCCAGCTAACACACCTGACTACAATAATCAACTAATCATGATCTTCAGTTAAAAATGCAATTTGTTTAAATCAGGTGTGTTTGCTAGGGATGGGGGGGAAAGTGTGACACCAATCAGGCTGACGAAGATTGGAATTGCCCAGGTCTGGTCTAGACTACAGCACGTTTACACAAGCTCTAATAATAAGATGACCCAGATAGTCACATGACTTCATTGTCAGTCTACATCTCCAAAACAGACTGTCGTGAGGAGACGAAAGACAGGACCCCACGGCCCTCACCCCTCAAAATCATCTGCCCATTACCCAGAACCCTCTGCGCTTCCCTAGTCTACTGCAACCTTCTCTGCTTACAATAGCTAACACCGCTAAACTGGGCCTTACATTGCATTCCCCATCATGTCTGTAATGAACCCAAACCAGTTCTAATAGGCTGGAGCTGCTCCAGCTCCCCATCCTGCCTACACAGATACAGACAGCTGACCCAATGACACCAAAGCTTTATTTGCTACTCTCAATGATTTGGACTGGTGCTCATCGACCACTTGTGATGAAGTCGCCAGCAGACCCCCCCCCCCCTTCCCCAGAGTTGTAAATGAAAACCCATGACCGCATTCTGCAGTGGCGTCGCGGGGGGCCCGAGGGTGGCAACGTGCACGTGCTGCACTCATTGCTCCCTTTTGGGCCCTGTTCCAAAAGTAGAGTGTGAATCTGGCTCTTGGGGGTTAGGAGTTAGACCAGTATGCACCTGCTCAACTTCTAACACCCGCCAGAGACAAAGATGTATTCCTGGGGTCAGCAGGCCAAGCGGTTGCTCAATGGCCCTGTAATCTGATTTCCTCTTTACCTACCGCTGGACCTCAGCCTACTGTGGCTAATCACGGAAAACTGTGAGTGAAGCAAGAGAATGTGTTCTCATTTGCTTGATTGAAAAGCTTGATTGACAAAATGGAATTGCAGAAGTTTGACACATTCAGAAGAGCATTGCAGATTTATTTCCCACCCGCGGAGTTGTCATCTCCTTCAGTTTGTTTGTATCAGCCATGTTGTAAATTAGGACAATTTCACAACCAGTGAAAATGTAGTTTAAATATTTATATCAGTTATATATTTATTATATTTATTTCTCTGGAAAAACAGAGTTAACTGACTGAGCTGAATACCACTTCCTTTTTAATTTACTAGTGACCTCTGGCATTCCAATAATGACTGCCAAATGCAGCCAAACTCCACACCACCGCGAGGATGATCAGTTTGAAGGTCCTCCGCTTTCCCTATACCAGCTGACACCTCATGGGCCACGGCTGGCAACCTTGATTTAGATGCATATCGGATGTCCCTCTATGCTATACTGTCAATAGTCTAACTCTGTAGAAATATACTGCCAAGACATATTCCCCCTTGTCCAGCAATGAGAAATGTGGCTTTGTGGAGGATTTCTACAGAGGTATACTACTGATTCCAAAACAACATGATAAAACATCAGCAATGCATTTCCCATGACACTTGAGAAAAGCAGATCTGTATTCCATCTGCACAGACCCAGCAGGTGGTCTGGCTTTGGGCAGTCCAATGATCAATAAGTATAGGCAGACTGTAGTTGCCTCAGCCAGTGACCTTCTTCTGCAGTGTGGGACTCTAATTTAAGACAGATAGCGTGTCTGGTAGCTGCAATCACAGCGCAGAGCACAGACATTGGACCGAACCCATGAGAGGAAGGGTTTAGGATTTGGAGGTTTGCCTGTGCTTTTCTCTGACTTCCTATTGGAACCCAATTCGCAGCTGCAGTGAGCTTTCAAGGTCCAATGGGAAAAGAGCAGTATGGAGAGATGGAGGGAAAGGTAGTCAGATGCTATGCGAGGCAGGGGATCTTTGTTTTTTCTTTTCTGTTCCTTCAAAGAAACACTGCAGGAGTGTTTTTCTGACAGTCTGCTATTCATCTTTCTCCATCTTTCTTTCTCACTCGCTCCCAGTCAGATGCACAGTAAACAAACACACTCTCCTTCTCGCGCATGGAGCTTTTTCAAATCGGCTTGCTATCTCTCCTGAGCCTAGTCAAGCAAACACTGGCACTCGCTCCAACACTCACTTGCACACAGCTCTTAAGAGAGCAGTGCTGCCGTACAGACCCACTCACAGATATTCTGCATCCTTCCACCCTGCTTGTCAAGTCTAAATATAGAGCTACAGTGGCAAGTTTATTTGTGTTGCAATGCCCACCGCCCCCCCCCCCCCCCCCCAGTGAGAATATTCTCTGAACCACTTCACATAGCCTACCATACTGTATGTTCAGTGTTTGGGCCCTTTTGTGTTGTTTGAGTAAGTAATGCATGGCCATTGTTCTATTAACGGGAAGTAAAACTACATTTAGTACAAAAACATTGATGTTATCACTTAGATGAGCAATGGTGGGATCCTCATTTATTTAGTCTCGTGCACCAAGTGGCTGCTGTTGAAAGAGACTGTTGTATCTGTTGTCGTCAATGTTATACTGGCATCTGGTCTACAATCCAGACTCAAACACCATGCCAGGTGTCCATGGCTGTCCCCACTAAACATGTACAATGGATAAATGTAGCTAGCTTACTTGGTGAGCCTCTGATAAGGATTGTGCCTTTCTGTTGGATGCAGTGTGTCCCATTGGGGTCTGCTGCACACAGCGGGAATGTGGATGCTTTCTCAGTCAAACATTTCTGGGGTGGACTTGGCCGCCCAGGCACTTGTGTGCAGCGGTGCACTCTGTCAGTGAGGGTCACTGCCGACAGACCTCTCACAAGTAAATATGTCTATAAATGGGCAAGCACTCTCTCACTCTATCTACTCTGTATTGCTCCCTCTTCTCCCTACCCCCTTCATCTTAGCCGCTTCCCCTCCTCCTCCTCCTCCTCCGTGTATTTTTCACTTTCTTTGTGAATGCTAGATTCTGTCAAGTGCCACAAAGTTTTCCCATTGATCAATTCCTCCTCAACATGTGTTACTGCAAGTACAGCAAAATCATGTGCGAACATTGCAACACGTTAAACTTCTAAGCAAACAATTGTCACGAGGTAGTACTGTAGATTGTTTTTCAATTATGATTATCCTGATGCTTTGCAGGCTTATCGCACCGGGCACAGGCTGGCTGAATCAACATTGTGTCCATGTACACATGGATACACACACTCGCATTCAAATGCACACACAGACACATACACACGTGTAAATAGTGCCAGACAGCCACACAAATGCACACAGTAAGCCTTGCTGTTTTGATTTGTGTTGTCCTTGATGTCTCGTTTTTGCATTGTTGTTTTCTGTTGTTGCTTTCCTTTGTTTTTGTCTTTTTTTTCTATCTTGTTATTTTTGTTGGCTGTTGGCCCATTGGGTCGGTGGTGGTTTTAGAATGCCAGCATCCCGGAGTCGCCTCTTCACTGTTGACATTGAGACTGGTGTTTTGCGGGTGCTATTTAATGAAGCTGCCAGTTGAGGACTTGTGAGGAGTCTGTTTCTCAAACCAGGCACTCTAATGTACTTGTCCTCTTGCTCAGTTGTGCATCAGGGCCTCCCACTCCTCTTTCTATTCTGGTTAGAGACAGTTTGCGCTGTTCTGTGAAGGGAGAAGTACACAGCTTTGTACGAGATCTTCAGTTTCTTGGCAATTTCTCACATGGAATAGCCTTCTTTTCTCAGAACAAGAATAGTCTGATGAGTGTCAGAAGAAAAGTATTTGTTTCTGGTCATTTTGAGCCTGTAATTGAACCCACAAATGCTGATGCTCCAGATGCTCAACTAGTCTAAAGAAGGCCAGTTTTTTTTTGCTTCTTTAATCAGAACAACAGTTTTTAGCTGTGCTAACATAATTGAAAAGGGTTTTCTAATGATCAATTAACCTTTTAAAATGTTAAACTTGGATTAGCTAGCACAACGTGCCATTGGAGCACAGAAGTGATGGTTGCTGATAATGGGCCTCTGTCTGCTTATTTAGATATTCCATAAAAAAGCAGCCGTTTCCAGCTACAGTAGTCATGTACAACATTAACAATGTCTACACTGTATTTCGGATCAATTTGATGTTATTGTAATGGACAAAAAATGTGCTCTTCTTTCAAAAACAACAACATTTCTAAGTGACACCAAACTTTTGAACGGTAGTGTATATATACAGTGGGGAGAACAAGTATTTGATACACTGCCGATTTTGCAGGTTTTCCTAATTAGAAAGCATGTAAAGGTCTGTAATTTATCATAGGTACACTTCAACTGTGAGAGACGGAATCTAAAACAAAAATCCAGAAAATCACATTGTATGATTTTTAAGTAATTAATTTGCATTTTATTACATGACATAATTATTTGATCACCTACCAACCAGTAAGAATTCCGGCTCTCACAGACCTGTTAGTTTTTCTTTAAGAAGCCCTCCTGTTCTCCACTCATTACCTGTATTAACTGTACCTGTTTGAACTCGTTACCTGTATAAAAGACACCTGTCCACACACTCAATCAAACAGACTCCAACCTCTCCACAATGGCCAAGACCAGAGAGCTGTGTAAGGACATCAGGGATAAAATTGTAGACCTGCACAAGGCTGGGATGGGCTACAGGACAATAGGCAAGCAGCTTGGTGAGAAGGCAACAACTGTTGTTGCGCAATTATTAGAAAATGGAAGAAGTTCAAGATGACGGTCAATCACCCTCGGTCTGGGGTTCCATGCAAGATCTCACTTCGTGGGGCATCAATGATCATGAGGAAGGTGAGGGATCAGCCCAGAACTACACGGCAGGACCTGGTCAATGACCTGAGACCACAGTCTCAAAGAAAACCATTAATAACACACTACGCCGTCATGGATTAAAATCCTGCAGAGCACGCAAGGTCCCCCTGCTCAAGCCTGTGTATGTCCAGGCCCATCTGAAGTTTGCCAATGACCATCTGGATGATCCAGAGGAGGAATGGGAGAAGGTCATGTGGTCTGATGAGACAAAAATAGAGCTTTTTGGTCTAAACTCCACTCGCTGTGTTTGGAGGAAGAAGAAGGATGAGTACAACCCCAAGAACACCATCCCAACTGTGAAGCATGGAGGTGGACACATCATTATTTGGGGATGCTTTTCTGCAAAGGGGACAGGACGACTGCACTGTATTGAGGGGAGGATGGATGGGGCCGTGTATCGTGAGTTCTTGACCAACAACCTCCTTCCCTCAGTAAGAGCATTGAAGATGGGTCGTGGCTGGGTCTTCCAGCATGACAACGACCCGAAACACACAGCCAGGGCAACTAAGGAGTGGCTCCGTAACAAGCATCTCAAGGTCCTGGAGTGGCCTAGCCAGTCTCCAGACCTGAACCCAATAGAAAATCTTTGGAGGGAGCTGAAAGTCCGTATTGCCCAGTGACAGCCCCGAAAACTGAAGGATCTGGAGAGGGTCTGCATGGAGGAGTGGGCCAAAATCCCTGCTGCAGTGTGTGCAAACTGGGTCAAGAACTACAGGAAATGTATGATCTCTGTAATTGCAAACAAAGGTTTCTGTACCAAATATTAAGTTCTGCTTTTCTGATGTATCAAATACTTATGTCATGCAATAAAATGCAAATTAATTACTTTAAAATCATACAATATGATTTTCTGGATTTTTGTTTTAGATTCCGTCTCTCACAGTTGAAGTGTACCTTTTGATAAAATTTACATACCTCTACATTCTTTGTAAGTAGGAAAACCTGCAAAATTGGCAATGTATCAAATACTTGTTCTCCCCACTGTATGTGTATATATATATATATATGTATATGTTGTTGATTTAATGTTAATTTCACGTTTTTTAACTCAACCAAATGTAAATCAAAACTAGACGTTGAACTGACTTACGTCTGTGCCCAGTGGGATGCCTGGTATTTGGGTTAATATTACAATTGAAGCAGAACATCCAGCATATCAAAGTAAAAACAAAACACCTCTATTTCTCCTCCGACAATTTGCTCTCCTAACTCCTACTTTCCCTCTTTCTGAGCATCACTTCAACCCCCCCCTTGGGTGCGTGTCTGGGCAGCAGCAGCAGCTCTCTCCTCCATCGCCTGCCCTGCCCTGATCCTACTAAAGCCCCTTCACATTACTTTAACCAATCTTCAGTCCAGCTGTTCCATATTAGCACATGTAGAAGGAGGGAACCTTGGGGGGCCTTGTGAGGATCTGAGTAGAGGGGCCTGAGCCTGGGCTTCAGTTCAGCAGGTCTAACATTCGAATCAGATGCAGTGTGTTGAGGGGAACTGGGGATGAGGATGTTCCGTGCATATCCACAATTTCTTTTGGGTCTTGTGATGGTAACTTTATATTGTAATCAGAATAGGGATTGACATGAAGTGCAGATCATTATTGACAGATCAGTAAGGATTGTAGGAAGAAGTTGGAGAAATGTATAAAGGTGTCAACAATGCGACTCAGTTTGTTATGTGAATATTGAATTTTAATGTAAAATGTAACATTGACTCAAGCATCTTGGCATAAAACACCCCGTATTTTACTAATAGACTAATAAACTGTGTTTTGGGGGAAAACTGTATAAAATATCTGATCTCCTTTTTGTTTTCTTTCTATCTTCAGGAAAGTGGCCTGTTGACCACTCTGCGACGTCATAAGACAACACTGGTGAGAACTTGGACTCCTGCTCAACTTGGATTTCCTGATTAATGACACAAAGATCGAACCTATCTTCGGAGCAGGCAAAGACAACACAGCCGTTTCATTGAGAATGTAATTCCACCATCTCCGCAGGGAGACCTTGTGTTCAGTGTGAAGTTCTTCACCAATCCTAACGTTCTAGGAGTGTTCTCCTCCGTTTGTCCTTTATCTCTGAGCTCTATTCAACAGTGACCACCATGCCTGCCAAAGCACCCATCTACCTGAAGTCCACCAACAGCAAGAAAGGCAAGAAGTGTCGTCTGAGGGACATCCTGTCCCCAGACATGATCAGTCCACCGCTGGGGGACTTTCGCCACACCATTCACATCGGAAAAGGCGGCGAGAGGGACGCCTTCGGGGACATGTCCTTCCTCCAGGGGAAGTTTGAGCTCCTGCCTGGGAAAGGTGAGGTGTTCCGTCCGCAATACGGCGTCCACAATGAGTTCCTGCGGGCCAACAGTGCATCTGATGCCCAGTTCACCGAGACGCCCTCTCCGGTTCTGAAGAACGCCATCTCGCTTCCTTCTATCGGGGGGTGCCAGGCCCTCACCTTGCCCCTCCTCTCCACCAATATGTTCTCTATGCCCGTTAAGGAACCACTGGATAGCATGGTAGGGCGGATTCCTACCCCTCCCCTAGGGGGCTCAGATGGGACTGATAAACTGGGGATCCTGGAGATGGAAACCCTGTTGTGTTCCATTGAGGTCTTAAGCAGCAACCACACCAAACCTCCTACAGAGGTCACAACCAAGCCAGACGTCCTGCTGGATCTGATAGAGAAACCAGAGAAGCCAAAGACAAAGAAAGTCTTCAAAAGCAATTATGAAAATTATAATATTGAAAGAGGTTATGAAAAGCCGACACCAACCTACTACATTAACGGCAACATCAGTGGCACCTGCAATGGTAACGAAGGCATCAACGGCAACGGCAACTGCAATGGCTTGGGAAGCTTTAACAATGACATTACCCTCTGCTATGAGAAAGCGCTCTCTGACTGCAATGGAGACTGGGTGGACAGGGACAGCGGGGTGGACGAGGGGCGCATTTGCGACATTGACTTTGAATTCTGCAATGACAAGAGGGTGTCACAGGACTCCATCTCCTACATCACTGGTTCCCTTTTGTCACTTGAACTCGATTTGGGCCCATCCATTCTTGATGATGTACTCAACATTATGGGTGACCCCAAGGTAAAGACAAGACCTTGAACAATGCTAAGGCTAGTGAGTTGAAAGGGAAATATAGAACTTAAGAGAGAACTATGAGAAAAGACTCACAAACCCGTCAAAGTATTGTCCATGGCATGTGGATATTATTGTGATGGAAATTAACTTCGGTATGCAGCGCTGCTTGTGTCGTTATTTTCTGAGATACGTTTCTGTCTTCGCTTCCTGAGGGTTTCAATGCTTTTTATGCTTGTGCTTTGTGCTACAGGCATGAGAGATGCATGCGCTGTTGAATTACAACTAAACCCCAGCCTATTTTTGCAATCTATTTTAGTGGGTTTTGGAGTGTTCTTATCCCGGCTTTAGCTGTAGATAAAAAAAAGATACGTGTTCTGAAGTAGTCATTGCTTTGATACACAATCTAAAGCTCTGTTTCTCAAAATCTAAATATAATGCATCTTGGTGACTTTTAATGTGTTTATCAAAGCACTATTTTGTTTGTCACATGACCATTTTATTAACAAAACTACAAAGATCCTATGCATACTATACAGTACTTGTGTTTTTGTTATATAGCGTTAATAAATAAAATGTGTCCTTTTCCCCCCTACGTTTTTTCAAAAGAGTGAAATAATTTGGGATTTAGCAGAGTTGTATCCTTGGTGGTATGAGATCTTTCAGAGGAAAAGACAGAGGTATAAGATGGAGAGTAAAACATAGAGGAACACAAAGTGAAGACGATAGGCCTACACAGTACAGTACACTTCAGTACAGGTAAAAAGCAAGAAGGCGTGAGGAGAGAAATGCGAAACTCAAACAGACCGAGACAGTGGAAAAGAGAGAAGAGGGACAGAATGGCTTTCTTTCTCGCCTTCTGGCATTCTTTACATTCTCCTTCACTGCCCTGCGGTGGGAGCACTTGTGGGAGAGCACGCCTTGATCTGCTCAACCAGGCGCCTGCTCCTTTTGTTTGCGTGCGGATGGCACAAGCAGAGGAGGGGTCTTTAAAATTCCCTTCATTCCAGCAATGGAGCACATGCATCTAGGAGCGGACATAAATCAGCTGTTTAGAGTAGAAGGGGCTTTAAACCCACCCATCAATCAGTGTATAGTGGCGTTGGGATTGTAAAAATCTCTCCGCCTACCCACAGGCAAACTATGTTCAGTACAAAGAGATGGATGGCCACTCACCTCTGTCTGTCTACAATAAAGGAGGTGTTGGCATAGCAGTGTTGAGGCAACAGTCTGAAAGGGTAAGGCAGCTGTAACTACCAACGCCTGTACCCTCTTAACCACCGCCCTCTCCCCCTTATATACAATCCTCATCCCCATCCTCCATCTCCTCTCATGGTCTCTGAGTGGCCACATGCAGGCTAAGTGTGCCACCCCCCACCGTGTCCCATTAGATGTCTTAAGAACCAGCTATGGTGCCACTCTTTAACCGGCATAGGACCCCTTCAGAAAACATAGATAAGGCCAGCCACAATAATACCCCTGTGGGAACCATTTTCACAAGCTCCATCCCATTCCCATATTATTGTGTTCATTTGACATGTTCATTATTCTCAAGTTCATTTGGCATGCAAGTTCTGAGTTCGGTTTGCTTCCATTTTTGTAGAGGAATAACTAGAGGTGATAAACCTCCACCAAATAATTGGGAGACCTCAATATGTCCGTAAACAACAATGCAATAGCTAGCAGATGCCCTGACCAGTGGAAATTCCTTGGGATGAATTGTAAAGAGTTTTGCATGTGTCACCTCCGTAGTTTTCGAGCACAACTTCTGAGCACTGACTAGTAATGGAAATCGTGCTGCTGAGGAAGAGGTAATGACTCTGTTCATACCTGTAATGGTACGACATTAAGTTGATGACAGTCTTCAGAGGACAGACGTGTAACCATACATGTGTGGCTGTAGTATGTTGTGTAACACACTGCATGTACACAACATTAGGATCACCTTCCTCATATTGAGTTGCACACCCTTTTGCCCTCAGAACGGCCTCAATTCATTGGGGCGTGGACTCTATAAGGTGTCAAAAGTGTTCCGTAGGGATGCTGGCCGATGTTGACTCCAATGCTTCCCACGGTTGTGTCAAGTTGGCTGGATGTCCTTTGGGTGGTGGACCATTCTTGACACACACAGGAAACTTTTGAGCATGAAATCCCAGAGCGTTGTGGTTCTTGACACACTCAAACCGGTGCGCCTGGCACCTACTACCATACCCCGTTCAAAGGCACTTAAAGCTTTTATCTTGCCCGTTCACCCTCTGAATGGCACACGTACACAATCCATGTTTCAATTGTCTCAAGGCTTAAAATCCTTCTTTAACCTGTCTCCTCCCCTTCATCTGGGCTCCCGAGTGGCGCAGCAGTCTAGGGCACTGCATCTGCATCTCAACTACGAGCCTCAGATAACCTGTACTGCCTGTCTCAATCCCCAAATTGCCAACTCTCTTAGCTGGTCTACCCAAAAAAATCATAAAATAAGAATAGAGAATGCAAGGGATTGTACTTCTTTGTATAGAAGATGGAAAATAGCCTTGTTGGGCTGTGTTTTTATGACCAGGGGGGTCCAGGGCCAAGGTCAGTTCCTGTTGACCTGGATCAACCCAGGGTTCAATTCTCTACTGCTACAGCTGCTATTCCTCAACGCCTATGTCTGTCAGGCTTCTATCACGCACCAAATGGAAACATTTAGCATGTGATACGCCCACAGACATATTACAAGATATAACACCATCCCTACTTGTTTCTCACTTGCTTCTATGGCTCCATCTTGAATTCACTTTATGTTTTCCAGCTCAGACTAAATGCCTTTGAAATTCAATTACTACAAACGTTTGGTCCAAACTTTGTTATTTGCCATGTTTTCACAGTCATTAGTGCTGGGAAAAAGGGAGGGTTCTAATTGGTTTAGCCTTATTAGTGACACTCCAGAAGGAGAGAGAGGCGACGCGGGTGTCGGCAGATTCTGCACTTCCTTGTCCGTTGGTGTGTCGGGTCAGTCGCTTGACAAAATCAGCAAATACTTAATTACTCAATTCTATTTTCTATGACTTTGGTGGTGTGGGTTGGCAAAGTGGTAAGAAGCCTGACGTAAAGGGAGGACTTTAACTGGAAAAAAAACATGTTTATTCACTTTCAACTAGACTAAGCATGGAAACACAAACAAATAAAGTAGTTCATAGCCATATTTTCGAACATATTACACACTCCCTACAGGGAGGTATTAGCCATGGGCAGCCAAGATCATGGATCAGCAAGGTACCATAAACAGTCCACCCTAAGTTGAAGTGGCTAAACTATAAATATACTACTGAGCTTGTTTTCGCAAAGAATGTTCTCGTTCATCACGAGAGTTGATAAATCGTTCAGGTGTTTCTCAAGAAACTGTCTCGCTTCAAATACCCCAACAGAACATTTGAGATCATGGGAGTCCAGCTCTCGCATGTTTCTATTTCCTGGACTAAGGTGAAGCTGTCAGGTTTCAGGATGAATAAGCTTTGGCCCGTGGGCCAGGAGTGCCAAAGAAAGCATAACTCAAACCCAGGCAAATTTTTCCACCCCCGCTCAGACAGAGCCCAGAATAATGTACGCAGTGTCTTTCACATAGAAGTGTTACTTATGGAGCCCCTCATAGTGGTATTCGCACTAGGCAAATAAAGGGACATTTCCCTGCTCTCTGGCCCGCCGAGGAGAAAGTAGAGGCGCGGTCAGGAGGATAAAGATATTCTTGTCTTCCCCCTCACTGCTCTTCCACAATATCGAACAAAACATGACCGCTTTCCGTACACCCAGAAAGGAAGGCAAGAGTAAATGTTCTGCTAGGCTTATCTTAAAAATAAATATGAGTGTTATTGTTGTTGCATAAGAAGGAGATCTGATTTCTTGTCGAGGGCAATAAGTGGAGCTTTATGGGAACATTTACTTTGGGATGCTGTGCACAGAGGCAGGGATCAAGTGTTCTCCGCAAACCTGCTGAATCTGCTGCTTGGAATGGAAACCAGCTCACCTTAGACAGAAGGGTAGAAAACGTGAGACCGTGGAAAACTTTATTTGCCTGAGGGGCACAAACATTACAGGAGGAGAGAGTGACGCAGAGCAGACTACAAGCAGGCTCACACGCAGTTTGGTCTCCGGGGCCTGCATACTTCAGGTCTGCTGTGTTAACGGTTGTTTGCTACCGTTTCCATGGCGAGGGAGGTTTGTGTCTGCAGCACGTGGAGACTGAAGCTGAGGAGGAGGCTGAGGGCAAAGGTCAAGGATTGAAGCGCAGGACGGTGTCAGATCGTTGGGAGAATGATGGGAACAAGACGAGACTGTAGTACCTCACTGTGTGTTCAGCCCTCAGTCCTCACAACCTGTAAAGATGTTTATAACTGTTAGCTTGCATGTGGTTGACCCTAAAGGTCTATGTTGGTGTCTTATTTTGAGAGGGAGAGTTTGTTAATTAACGTGTTACCACTGCATTTGTGAAGTTTGAACTTGGTGGACAACATAAATCGTAGGTAATGTAGAGTAATACATTCATGTAGAGTACAGTAAAAGAGGCATGATGTACATTCATGTACAGTTAAGAGGAGTGGCTGGTACTTTATTGGCTTCAGATACATGTTTCTATGCCCCCCAGAGTTCAGCCTGCATTCAGAGACAGACAGACACAGTACTGTACAGTATTCTGCTGTACTGTCAGCTTAGTGATTAATACAGAAAAGCCTTCATGAGACAGGACACAAGCAGGGGCCTCGTATCCAAAAGTCTGCAGAGCTTGCCAGTTAATCTCCTTAATTTATGACATCCCTCACACTGAAAACATCATGAATTATTCAGTCATCCCACTCCCGACAGAATGCATGCAATAGTCACAGAATCTTGTCATATAAAATGCTAGCACAGGACTCATATTCATTAAGCATCTCACAGTAGGACTTCTGATCTAGGCTCAGTTTTGCCTTGATCTGCCAACTTCTGTCTGTATCGTCTGAAAAGTTTGGACCAATCACTACATATGTAAAGGTGATTCTCTCACGAACATGTACATGTCGGTTGTTTTGCTCTAGGATGTCCACAAGCCTCACAAGACTAGTCTGAAGGTAGACGGTACCAGGTTCAAATCAAATTGTATTTGTTACATACACATGGTTAGCAGATGCAGTAATATCTAACAAGTAATCTAACAATTCCCCCAAAACTGCCTAAAACACACAAATCTAAAGCGGTGAATGAGAATATGTACATGTAAGTATATGGATGAGCGATGGCCGAGCGGCATAGGCAAGGTGCAATAGATGGTATAAAATCCCGTATATACATGTGATGAGTAATGTAAGATATGTAAACATTATTAAAGTGGCATTATTTAGAGAGGCATTGTATCAAGTGACTAGTGATCCATTTATTAAAGTGGCCAGGGATTGGGTCTCAATGTAGGCAGCAGCCTCTCTGAATTAGTAATTGCTGTTTAGCAGTCTGATGGCCTTGAGATAGAAGCTGTTTTTCAGTCTCTCGGTCCCAGCTTTGATGCACCTGTACTGATCTCGCCTTCTGGGTGAATGGAGTAAATGTGGAAATAGTTTAGTACATAAAAGAAGGGTTTAAAATAGTTTCCTGATCTTTCTCATATCTCTCCGATATAGGACAGACACCTCAGAACAAACTTCCATAAACATGTTTTTGACTATCTGTATATCCACAAATGAAGCTATTATTCAATGCATTTCTATGGGCTAATAGCAGTAAGGCCAAATTCTATGTTTCATCAAATAATTGTTTTGTAAACTGTATTTTTTTTGTACCTTTTATACCTTTTATACCTTTTTATACCTTAATAGCTTAATTAAATTAAAAATCAAATAGCTAAATGATCCCTGGTATGACCATCTTAAAACAATTCCATTAGCTTAGTAGAACCCCCCCCCCACCCCACCCCAGCTGAGACTCTAGAGGGTTAAATCATAATGAATAAGAGAGGGAATCTATATCAGTACTCCTACTGAGACGCTTTATGAGACGCTGAACTGTCCTCAAAAGGCAGTGTAAGTAGGAGGAGGTGAGATCAAAGCATCCCTTTCCAGTGGCGTCTCCTCTGCTAAGTTCGGCTGTGTTTTGAACGGCCCCACTCATCTCTACGGCAACAAGTGCACATTAAGAGTATCTCCAATATGGTGCCCTACTCAACTGTCTATATCCACACGTGTGGAATTAACGTATGTGATAGTTATATATTTGCTCTTTGCAGCGTTTCCTCAAAACAACCCTATGAGAATTCCTTCGATGTCCGGAGACATTTCCTCTTATAGATATGGGGGAAATCCAGCCGGGGTGACATCATTTGCCCCTTTTCTCTCATCCTTCTCTCTCTCTGTCCTTATCATACAGCTCCAGGACACTTCTGTCAGTGTCGTGGCACTACTGTTCAGAAGTTCAAAGTGTCACCTCAGAATCCTAAAGTGGGCATTTGCACCCAGTGTACTTACTGTAGTGTACTCAATGAGCATGCATGGACAGTTACTGTTAGAGGTACAGTAGGCCTACTGTTACGAAACCAGCTAGCTAGCCTACTGATATTGTTTCCCTCGCTATGTCTAGGGGTCCTAGGCCTAGCTACATGGTCTATACCCTGATTTGTTGTGTGCATATATGTGAGAAGTCAGAGTAAGCAGACTGTGGTTCATGTATGTGCCCAGGAGACAGTAAACTTCCGGGAGTCCAAGCAGATTCTTAGTTCGAAATGGTGACTAAAGTAAATATGTACAAAAAGAATGCCCAAACTAACATTTACATTTACATTTAAGTCATTTAGCAGACGCTCTTATCCAGAGCGACTTACAAATTGGTGCGTTCACCTTAAGACATCCAGTGGAACAGCCACTTTACAATAGTGCATCTAAATCTTTTAAGGGGGGTGAGAAGGATTACTTTATCCTATCCTAGGTATTCCTGAAAGAGGTGGGGTTTCAGGTGTCTCCGGAAGGTGGTGATTGACTCCGCTGTCCTGGCGTCGTGAGGGAGTTTGTTCCACCATTGGGGGCCAGAGCAGCGAACAGTTTTGACTGGGCTGCGCGGGAACTGTACTTCCTCAGTGGTAGGGAGGCGAGCAGGCCAGAGGTGGATGAACGCAGTGCCCTTGTTTGGGTGTAGGGCCTGATCAGAGCCTGGAGGTACTGAGGTGCCGTTCCCCTCACAGCTCCGTAGGCAAGCACCATGGTCTTGTAGCGGATGCGAGCTTCAACTGGAAGCCAGTGGAGAGAGCGGAGGAGCGGGGTGACGTGAGAGAACTTGGGAAGGTTGAACACCAGACGGGCTGCGGCGTTCTGGATGAGTTGTAGGGGTTTAATGGCACAGGCAGGGAGCCCAGCCAACAGCGAGTTGCAGTAATCCAGACGGGAGATGACAAGTGCCTGGATTAGGACCTGCGCTGCTTCCTGTGTGAGGCAGGGTCGTACTCTGCGGATGTTGTAGAGCATGAACCTACAAGAACGGGCCACCGCCTTGATGTTAGTTGAGAACGACAGGGTGTTGTCCAGGATCACGCCAAGGTTCTTAGCGCTCTGGGAGGAGGACACAATGGAGTTGTCAACCGTGATGGCGAGATCATGGAATGGGCAGTCCTTCCCCGGGAGGAAGAGCAGCTCCGTCTTGCCGAGGTTCAGCTTGAGGTGGTGATCCGTCATCCACACTGATATGTCTGCCAGACATGCAGAGATGCGATTCGCCACCTGGTCATCAGAAGGGGGAAAGGAGAAGATTAATTGTGTGTCGTCTGCATAGCAATGATAGGAGAGACCATGTGAGGTTATGACAGAGCCAAGTGACTTGGTGTATAGCGAGAATAGGAGAGGGCCTAGAACAGAGCCCTGGGGACGCCAGTGGTGAGAGCGCGTGGTGAGGAGACAGATTCTCGCCACGCCACCTGGTAGGAGCGACCTGTCAGGTAGGACGCAATCCAAGCGTGGGCCGCGCCGGAGATGCCCAACTCGGAGAGGGTGGAGAGGAGGATCTGATGGTTCACAGTATCGAAGGCAGCCGATAGGTCTAGAAGGATGAGAGCAGAGGAGAGAGAGTTAGCTTTAGCAGTGCGGAGGGCCTCCGTGATACAGAGAAGAGCAGTCTCAGTTGAATGACTAGTCTTGAAACCTGACTGATTTGGATCAAGAAGGTCATTCTGAGAGAGATAGCGGGAGAGCTGGCCAAGGACGGCACGTTCAAGAGTTTTGGAGAGAAAAGAAAGAAGGGATACTGGTCTGTAGTTGTTGACATCGGAGGGATCGAGTGTAGGTTTTTTCAGAAGGGGTGCAACTCTCGCTCTCTTGAAGACAGAAGGGACGTAGCCAGCGGTCAGGGATGAGTTGATGAGCGAGGTGAGGTAAGGGAGAAGGTCTCCGGAAATGGTCTGGAGAAGAGAGGAGGGAATAGGGTCAAGCGGGCAGGTTGTTGGGCGGCCGGCCGTCACAAGACGCGAGATTTCATCTGGAGAGAGAGGGGAGAAAGAGGTCAGAGCACAGGGTAGGGCAGTGTGAGCAGAACCAGCGGTGTCGTTTGACTTAGCAAACGAGGATCGGATGTCGTTGACCTTCTTTTCAAAATGGTTGACGAAGTCATCTGCAGAGAGGGAGGAGGGGGGGAGGATTCAGGAGGGAGGAGAAGGTGGCAAAGAGCTTCCTAGGGTTAGAGGCAGATGCTTGGACTTTAGAGTGGTAGAAAGTGGCTTTAGCAGCAGAGACAGAAGAGGAAAATGTAGAGAGGAGGGAGTGAAAGGATGCCAGGTCCGCAGGGAGGCGAGTTTTCCTCCATTTCCGCTCGGCTGCCCGGAGCCCTGTTCTGTGAGCTCGCAATGAGTCGTCGAGCCACGGAGCAGGAGGGGAGGACCGAGCCGGCCTGGAGGATAGGGGACATAGAGAATCAAGGGATGCAGAAAGGGAGGAGAGGAGGGTTGAGGAGGCAGAATCAGGAGATAGGTTGGAGAAGGTTTGAGCAGAGGGAAGAGATGATAGGATGGAAGAGGAGAGAGTAGCGGGGGAGAGAGAGCGAAGATTGGGACGGCGCGATACCATCCGAGTAGGGGCAGTGTGGGAAGTGTTGGATGAGAGCAAGAGGGAAAAGGATACAAGGTAGTGGTCGGAGACTTGGAGGGGAGTTGCAGTGAAATAGACAACACGAAAACAAAGGCTGGAGATAGGAGGCTTCTTAACACCTCTCTCTCACGGGTTGACAATCATCCCTAATTGCCCACACCTGTGTGATTATCAAGGCTTCACAAGGCTTTCTGTGAGAGTCTCTGACCCAGTTTCTGCTGCCCCCTGGGGATGGAGTGTGGAAGTGGTAGTGTCTACTTATGCTCCTAAAACCTAAACTCCCTAACCAATATCATAACACTACAAAATAGATATATTGTGAGTTTCTATAGTGAATTTGAAAAATATTAGAAATGCATGAAACATTTGTGTACATTCTAGCGAGTGACTATATCAGAGTGACTAACTCTACCTCTAACATTAACTTCCTGCATTAACCAAGTTTAACCTGCTGTACCACACACTTACAAACAAACTCACATACACAGATGGATTTCCCCCCCCATTTTTAAATGGAGGAGTGGTCACAGGTCAACGGTTTACATTCCTTCCGTTATAGCCCAGCCGCCCTCGGATTCTGCCCTTTTAAGGTAAGACCCTACTCTCTGTTTTCCCTATCCTCCTCTTGATCCCTCCATTTCCAAGGAGCTCTATCAGTGATTCTCTTTTATTGCCTAAAAAAACTTTTGTTGTTGTTGTCACTGGAGCTGTCATGTGAGCTGTCATATGATCACATCTGCAAGACTGGTTCCTCTATAGTCTAAACTCTTGAATAATCAGGCAGTAGCTGGGCACTATTCACTTCACGTTTAGTCTGTTTGAACCTTTTCCCTTTGGACTGTCAATCCCAATCAGCATGGGGTAACTCTGCGACAAACCCACAGTACGCCCTGAGCCAGAATCCATGTGACACTTCTACTCCAGACCTCAATCACTGTCTGATTGAGCATTAGACCATTTTAAAATAAGAGCTACTTCCTTCCTGATAGTGGACCAGATTGAATTTGACAGAGTCCGTATAAGTGTAAGTCAGAAGCCGACACCAACAACGTTATGGGTAATATTTTCAGAATGTGTCAGGATAGGTTTGAAACTGTGCTGTATATTGTTCATCTGCCAAGTAGAGAAACTGTTCCTCCAATGGACAACCAGATGTTCTATCTTGTTGGGTTATCTGACCAGAGTCTGACCAGAGTCCGGAGTCTTCTAATAAAAAAGTGTGAAGAATCAGATTGTGTGAGATGCAATGTAAGCCATGCTGTATGTCTCAAAAAATCATGTTAGTCTGTTTTGTCTTAATACCTTGCATCTGTAAATGTATTTTTGCCGGTTGTGTGACTCTTTCAACACATTTCCCAGTTCCTCTTGTGTACACACACTGACATCCATAAGGCAGATATAAAACTTTAACACATTTTTCCAAAATATCAAAAGTCGAAAGGTTTTCAGTCAATAGCAGCGGTGAAATTTCTCAGAACTAAGTATTTTTGTTGTTTTGTACCCAATTGTCATAAAAGTAAAGATACCTTAATAGAAAATGACTGAAGTAAAAGTGAAAGTCACCCAGTAAAATCCTACTTGAATAAAAGTCTAAAAGTATTTGGTTTTAAATATTAAATGTAATTGCTAAAATTGTCATATCTGCTCCTGCTACACCCTCTGGTGTTCATCCAGTGTCTTCTTGACCTGCAGTTAATCCCCCTGAACACTCTCTCTCCTTCTCCCTCTATGTGTGATTGTGTGGTTGGTGACAGGTGTGCTGGAGTTAGATCAGATCCCTATCAGCTGCAACTCGTTCCATAATCAAGACCTCTACAAATACTCAGTCCTGCCACTTCCACTCTGCCAGATTGTAATCTCTGCTCAGTCAGTTCATGATTCTAGCCATTTATGATTATTCAAGAGCCTATACCTGTTTCCCTGCCAGACACCGTTTATCCTCTCATTGCAGTTACCTCTCTGGCTCCTATTCCACATCTCACCACCCAACTACCTTGCTCTAGATTTTACTCACCACCACTACCTTCCATTCCCCTCAGGACCTGTTTACCCTGTTCACCTCAGCTAACTCCAACCTCAGTCTCCACATCTGGTTTTTCTGCAACTCATCTGAGCTTCTGTATAGTAAAGTACAGAACAGATACCCATGTAAACTACTTAAGTAGTACTTTAAAGTATTTTTACTTAAGTACTTCACACCACTGTGAGGAACATGAACTCATCCAAAGATAGTACATCACCAATGTCAATTTGAATGATCACTGAATACTTCACAGAGGTATACATTTTCGACCTCCTCCAACATGGTTCTTCATCTCTTAGAGTCGATGGTCCTCCCTCCCAGTCATCAGTGAGGAAATTACTTCTGGGTAATGTTGACGTTATCAGGATTGTTCAACGTCATTTTACTTAAAAGTGGAATTTCAAATCAAAACATTATTTGCAAAGTTTCAATAAATCTTGAAATCTTACTACAAAATATTCAGGAAATATTAAAATACTCAAATGAATACTAGATTGTATTTTCATATCTGAGGTACAATAACAGTGTTGACATGTGTATGTAACAGGGTTGGTTGTGGTTCCACTTGCCACTGAAGAAATATTTATTCAATGTTTATGTATTCCTATTGGTTGGTTGAACATACATATCAACAAGGTATTATGCCATTGGTCAGTTAGGGGGAGTCCGATAATTCTATGCAAGAGGTAGTTACATTTCTGAAATATCGTATGCTATTTTCTTATTTACAATGTGTACAAATTCACTATGTACATTTCCTGATATATATACCTATATATAGTTGAAGTCGGAGGTTTACATACACCTCATCCAAATACATTTAAACTCAGTTTTTCACAATTCCTGACATTTAATCCTAGTATTAATCCTAGTACAAATTCCCTGTTTTAGGTCAGTTAGGATCACCACTTTATTTTAAGAATGTGAAATGTCAGAATAATAGTAGAGAGAAGGATTTATTTCAGATTTTATTTCTTTCATCACATTCCCAGTGGGTCAGAAGTTTACATACACTCAAGGTGTATTTGGTAGCATTGCCTTTAAATTGTTTAACTTGGGTCAAATGTTTTGGGTAGCCTTTCACAACCTACCCACAATAAGTTGGGAGAATTTTGGCCCATTTCTCCTGACAGAGCTGGTGTAACTGAGTCAGGTTTGTAGGCCTCCTTGCTCTCACATGCTTTTTCAGTTCTGCCCACAAATTGTCTATAGGATTGAGGTCAGGGCTTTGTGATGGCCACTCCAATATGCCATTTTGCCACATCTTTGGAAGTATGCTTGGGGTCATTGTCCATTTGTGACCAAGCTTTAAACTTCTGACTGTCTTGAGATGTTGCTTCAATATATCCACATAATTTTCCTGCCTCATGATGGCATCTATTTTGTGAAGTGCACCAGTCCCTCCTACAGCAAAGCACCCCCACAACATGATGCTGCCACCCCCGTGCTTCATGGTTGGGATGGTGGTCTTCGGCTTGCAAGCCTCCCCTTTTTCCTGCAAACATGATGATGGTCATTATGGCCAAACAGTTCTATTTTTGTTTCATCAGACCAGAGGACATTTCTCCAAAAAGTACGATCTTTGTTCCCATGTGCAGTTGCAAACCGTAGTCTGGCTTTTTTATGGCGGTTTTGGAGCAGTGGCTTCCTGCTTGCTGAGCAGCCTTTCAGGTTATGTCGATATAGGACTCGTTTTACTGTAGATATAGATACTTTTGTACTCATTTCCTCCAGCATCTTCACAAGGTCCTTTGCTGTTGTTCTGGGATTGATTTGCACTTTTCGCACCAAAGTACGTACATCTCTAGGAGACAGAACGCTTCTCCTTCCTGAGCGGTATGACGGCTGCGTGGTCCCATGGTGTTTATACTTGCGCACTATTGTTTGTACAGATGAACGTGGTACCTTCAGGCGTTTGGAAATTGCTCCCAAGAATGAACCAGACTTGTGGACGTTTATAATTATTTTCTGAGGTCTTGGATGATTTCTTTTAATTTTCCCATGATGTCAAGCAAAGAGGCACTGAGTTTGAAGGTAGGCCTTGAAATACATCCACAGGTACACCTCCAATTGACTCAAATAATGTCAATTAGCCTATCAGAAGCTTCTAAAGCCATGACATCATTTTCTGGAATTTTCCAATCTGTTTAAAGGCAGAGTCAACTTAGTGTATGTAAACTTCTGACCCACTGGAATTGTGATACAGTGAATTATAAGTGAAATAATCTGTCTGTAAACAATTGTTGGAAAAATTACTTAGTAGACTGACTTGCCAAAACTATAGTTTGTTAACAAGAAATTTGTGGGGTGGTTGAGAAATGGGTTTTAATGACTCCAAACTAAGTGTATGTAAACTTCCGACTTCAACTGTACAGTACAGTACCAGTCAAAAGTTTACACACCTACTCATTCAAGGTTTTTTCTTTATTTTTTACCATTTTCTACATTGTACAATAATAGGAAAGACATCAAAACTATGAAATAACATATATGGAATCATGTAGTACCCCAAAAAAGTGTTAAGTGTGGGAACTCCATCAAGACTGTTGGAAAAGCATTCCTCATGAAGCTGGTTGAGAGAATGCCAAGAGTGTGCAAAGCTCTCATCAAGGCAAATGGTGGCTACTTTGAAGAATCTCAAATATAACATATATTTTGATTTGGTTAACACATTTTTGGTTACTATTTGATTCCATATCTGATATTTCATAGTTATGACTTCACTATTATTCTACAATGTAGAAAATTGTAAAATAAAATATAGATTAAAGAAATCTTGAATGAGTAGGTGTGTCCAAACTTTTGACTAGTACTAATATATATACATATATATTAGTACTAGTCAAAAGTTTGGACACACCTACTCATTCAAGATTTTTTTATTTTATATTTATGTTTATATATATATATATATATATATATATATATATATATATATATATACACACATACTGAACAAACAAACAAAAAAACATTACATTTAAGTCATTTAGCAGACGCTCTTATCCAGAGCGACTTACAAATTGGTGCGTTCACCTTAAGACATCCAGTGGAACAGCCACTTTACAATAGTGCATCTAAATCTTTTAAGGGGGGGGTGAGAAGGATTACTTTATCCTATCCTAGGTATTCCTGAAAGAGGTGGGGTTTCAGGTGTCTCCGGAAGGTGGTGATTGACTCCGCTGTCCTGGCGTCGTGAGGGAGTTTGTTCCACCATTGGGGGCCAGAGCAGCGAACAGTTTTGACTGGGCTGCACGGAACTGTACTTCCTCAGTGGTAGGGAGGCGAGCAGGCCAGAGGTGGATGAACGCAGTGCCCTTGTTTGGGTGTAGGGCCTGATCAGAGCCTGGAGGTACTGAGGTGCCGTTCCCCTCACAGCTCCGTAGGCAAGCACCATGGTCTTGTAGTGGATGCGAGCTTCAACTGGAAGCCAGTGGAGAGAGCGGAGGAGCGGGGTGACGTGAGAGAACTTGGGAAGGTTGAACACCAGACGGGCTGCGGCGTTCTGGATGAGTTGTAGGGGTTTAATGGCACAGGCAGGAGCCCAGCCAACAGCGAGTTGCAGTAATCCAGACGGGAGATGACAAGTGCCTGGATTAGGACCTGCGCTGCTTCCTGTGTGAGGCAGGGTCGTACTCTGCGGATGTTGTAGAGCATGAACCTACAAGAACGGGCCACCGCCTTGATGTTAGTTGAGAACGACAGGGTGTTGTCCAGGATCACGCCAAGGTTCTTAGCGCTCTGGGAGGAGGACACAATGGAGTTGTCAACCGTGATGGCGAGATCATGGAACGGGCAGTCCTTCCCGGGAGGAAGAGCAGCTCCGTCTTGCCGAGGTTCAGCTTGAGGTGGTGATCCGTCATCCACACTGATATGTCTGCCAGACATGCAGAGATGCGATTCGCCACCTGGTCATCAGAAGGGGGAAAGGAGAAGATTAATTGTGTGTCGTCTGCATAGCAATGATAGGAGAGACCATGTGAGGTTATGACAGAGCCAAGTGACTTGGTGTATAGCGAGAATAGGAGAGGGCCTAGAACAGAGCCCTGGGGACGCCAGTGGTGAGAGCGCGTGGTGAGGAGACAGATTCTCGCCACGCCACCTGGTAGGAGCGACCTGTCAGGTAGGACGCAATCAAGCGTGGGCACACGCCGGAGATGCCCAACTCGGAGAGGGTGGAGAGGAGGATCTGATGGTTCACAGTATCGAAGGCAGCCGATAGGTCTAGAAGGATGAGAGCAGAGGAGAGAGTTAGCTTTAGCAGTGCGGAGGGCCTCCGTGATACAGAGAAGAGCAGTCTCAGTTGAATGACTAGTCTTGAAACCTGACTGATTTGGATCAAGAAGGTCATTCTGAGAGAGATAGCGGGAGAGCTGGCCAAGGACGGCACGTTCAAGAGTTTTGGAGAGAAAAGAAAGAAGGGATACTGGTCTGTAGTTGTTGACATCGGAGGGATCGAGTGTAGGTTTTTTTTCAGAAGGGGTGCAACTCTCGCTCTCTTGAAGACAGAAGGGACGTAGCCAGCGGTCAGGGATGAGTTGATGAGCGAGGTGAGGTAAGGGAGAAGGTCTCCGGAAATGGTCTGGAGAAGAGAGGAGGGAATAGGGTCAAGCGGGCAGGTTGTTGGGCGGCCGGCCGTCACAAGACGCGAGATTTCATCTGGAGAGAGAGGGGAGAAAGAGGTCAGAGCACAGGGTAGGGCAGTGTGAGCAGAACCAGCGGTGTCGTTTGACTTAGCAAACGAGGATCGGATGTCGTCGACCTTCTTTTCAAAATGGTTGACGAAGTCATCTGCAGAGAGGAGGAGGGGGAGGGGGAGGAGGATTCAGGAGGGAGGAGAAGGTGGCAAAGAGCTTCCTAGGGTTAGAGGCAGATGCTTGGACTTTAGAGTGGTAGAAAGTGGCTTTAGCAGCAGAGACAGAAGAGGAAAATGTAGAGAGGAGGGAGTGAAAGGATGCCAGGTCCGCAGGGAGGCGAGTTTTCCTCCATTTCCGCTCGGCTGCCCGGAGCCCTGTTCTGTGAGCTCGCAATGAGTCGTCGAGCCACGGAGCAGGAGGGGAGGACCGAGCCGGCCTGGAGGATAGGGGACATAGAGAATCAAGGGATGCAGAAAGGGAGGAGAGGAGGGTTGAGGAGGCAGAATCAGGAGATAGGTTGGAGAAGGTTTGAGCAGAGGGAAGAGATGATAGGATGGAAGAGGAGAGAGTAGCGGGGGAGAGAGAGCGAAGATTGGGACGGCGCGATACCATCCGAGTAGGGGCAGTGTGGGAAGTGTTGGATGAGAGCAAGAGGGAAAAGGATACAAGGTAGTGGTCGGAGACTATTAACTACTCAACTACTAAAAACATGTAAAGTGCTGGTTTCATGGGCTGAAATAAAAGATCCCAGAAATGTTCCATATGCACTAAAAGCTTATTTCTCAAAAATGTTGTGCACAGATTAGTTTACATCCCTGTTAGTGAGCATGTTATCCTTTGTCAAGATAATCCATCCCTCTGACAGCTGTGGCATGTCAAGAAGCTGATTAAACAGCATGATCATTACACAGGTGCACCTTGTGCTGGGGACAATAAAAGGCCTCTCTAAAATGTGCAGTTTTTTCACACAACACAATGCCACATATGTCTTTAGTTTTGAGGTAGCGTGCAATTGGCATCCTGACTGCAGGAGTGTCCACCAGAGCTGTTGCCAGAGAATAAAATGTTAATTTCTCTACCATACGCCGTTTTAAAGAATTTGGCAGTACGTCCAACCGGCCTCACAACCGCAGACCATGTGTAACTACCCCAGCCCAGGACCTCTACATCCAGCTTCTTCACCTTTGGGTGGGGTGAGGAGCAGTATTTCTGTCACTAATAAAGCCCATTCTGATTGGCTAGGCCTGGCTTCCCAGGCTCCCAAGTGGGTGGGCCTAGTCCCTCTCAGACCCACCCATGGCTGCGCCCCTGCCCAGTCATGTGAAATCCATAGATTAGAGCCTAATTTATTTGTTTCAATTGAGTGATTTCCTCATATGAACTGTAACTCAGCAACATTTATGAAACTGTTGCATTTTGCATGTATATTTTTGTTCAGTATATATATATTTAACTTTTAGATATTGGGGGCTTCCTGGGATGTGCTTTTGTATGTTATTGCTGTAAGAGAGAGTTAGCTAGCGTGCTCTAATTGTAATGATCGCATTAGCACCCTGCTATTTCATAGTTATTTCCATGCTAACATACGAATCACAAATCTATAGCTGTCAACATACTGTTGTCCTGGTACTTACATTTAATGTACTGTATTTTGTACTATTTTTGTCATTGTTATATTTGATTACAAAATGCCCAGTCTGATGTTGACATGCAAGCGACAAATCACTTATCTACTGCCATCTACATACTATTGTCCTGCACATGTAATGTGCTTTCTTGTGTCTACTGTCATAATAAACACCAATCAACTGGGACTGCTGGCTGGGTATTCCTTTCTTTAAAAACACAGTGCAAGAGAGTTACGAAGTACGATCATATCGGTTTCATGTACACATCAAATTTGCATTTTGAGTAGAAAAAAATGATTCATGGTTTGTGGATGTAAACAAATATAAATTTGAATGTTGAAATGATGTGAAATAAATATCACCACTGATCTCTCAACAGATGCTTTACAGATCTTGTAACTGGTGAGCAGCCAGCACCCTCTGCTGCATTAAAATGGAAACTGTCAGTAAACTGACTAAAAGTATTTGCCAAATTATCAAACGCATATAAATCCCTGGACATGAACAGAAACCCTAAGTCTATCCCAGTCAGCAAATATTAATGCCCCTAACAATTAGACTCAGAGTAAGAGGATTATTGACCTGCTTCACCTCTAGCACCCAGGTGATCCCCAGACCACCCAGATTTGTCTCAGCACTTAACCAGAACATTCCACACTTATGAATGTCAAATACAATTAGGCCCTAACAGCTGCTCCATCCCACATTGTTGGGATCTGGTGATCCAGCAGGTCAATTGGGAAGGTTAGCACTTCTGGGAATCAAATACATAATAAAGGGATTTTTCTCTTGAGAGAGAGAGAGACCCAACCATTCCACGATTTGACTCAACCCCAAGTCCTTCGCATGCAACTTAACATTAGAAGAGTTCCATTGCACCGATAGAAATGAATCCGTAACCAAATATGCAAAATGCCTGGGTCACCCACCCAGCGGGTCACCCGCCCAGGGGGCGACGGTCGTGGTTGTGCATGAGATACGGTGGGGTAGAACACGTGCCACTGTGAGCCAAGCTCCTCTGGGAGAAACTCTAATTAGCAGTGACAAATACAAGGAGCTGTGGGTGGAAAGAGAAACAAGTGCTACTGTTTGTGATTACTGGTTCATGGAGCTGCTCTACAAAGGGACACACGGAGGGAAAGAAGGGGGTTTGGTGCTTGCTTGGACAGCTGTGTGAACACGAAGACCTCTCTGATGTCAAGCTGATCAGGGGGACTTGGGGTAGAATTACCAACACATTTCTTCTACTTTTGGGAGGCTATCCAATTAAAACGAAATGTGAAAAGCCTCTTATTGATACACATGCAGGAAGAGAGGAATAAAAGTAAGCCTATAAATATTCAGGTACCTTGGTTCCAGGGAGGTGAAGAGAGGTGAGGATACAATTGTTGTTGAGACTAGAGAAAAGTCCACCTTTTCTGTGTATGATTAATGTTTCACATTTGGTCTAGTTGTTATTTGTGGCACTGTAGCTCTGCTTCTTCATCTTCAGTTGTCCAGTGAGATGAAAGATGGATATGCGCATACTGGGATTACTGTTTTGGATCTCCATTGAAAGTACTTTTTAGTCCAGGACTAGATGGAATCTGTAATCTGGAGGTCTAGACCATGCACTCAGATGGTCCTAAAAACCCAATCCACTTGCCCAAGAAAATTCTCTGAGACATGCACGATGCTCTGGGGAAAGTATATTCCAGGAATTTTTGTCTTTAATGTTCTAACATCCCAGTTAAAAAAAAAAAAAGTCTTATTTAAGTAAAATAGTTTTTGCGTCACTACCCTAAGTTTTCATATGTGGGTCAAATATGACACGCATGTATTTCCTATGGAATTCACTGCATTGTACTCGTCAAACTGACCTTCCTTTTTGCTACAACAATAAAATCAAAGTAATTCATAAAATATGTATTATGAAACTTGTTTTGAACGTTCATTAATCAACGTTTTCATTTCTCTTTTTTAACTCACTGAGTAAAAGGAGTTTATCACGAACACAAGGCTAGACCCAGGTGGTTGGAGTCTTACAATATTTATTAATCCAATAGGGGAAGGCAAGAGAATGTCTCGGACAGGCAATTCAGAGTCCAAAAGGTACCGAAGGGCAGGCAGAATCAAGGTCAGGGTAGGCAGGATGATCAGGCAGGAGGAAAAGTAGTCCAAAGTCAGGCAGGGGTCAAAACAGGGAGGACTATCAAAAAGAGAACAGCAAAAGGAGTACGGGAAAAACACGCTGGTTGACTTGACTAACATACAAGACGAACTGGCACAGAGAGACCGGAAACACAGGGATAAATACACCGGGGAAAATAAGCAACACCTGGAGGGGGTGGAGACAATCACAGGAACAGGTGAAACAGATCAGGGTGTGACAGTTTCATAAGGAGGCTCATAAGAATGTTGCCAGATATACAACCAAAATGGTTTTACAGATGTTGTATGAGGAAGCCATTGGTGCCTCTGACTCAGAATCTGAGGTATCCAATTCAGATGACACAGACTATGTGCCTGTTGGTCAAGTTGGAGTTGTGGATGCACCTGTCAGTCCAGCTGTCCTAGATGATTCTACAGATGAAAACCAGTCAAATAGACTGAGTAAAAAGGGTTTTACTGGAGTGAACCCCCCCACTAAAGTCAGGACCAGAAGCCATAACATCCTGAAGAGCTGCCCCAAGGGCCTGTGCCGGGGTCAACAGTTGTGTCAACAAAAGTTGCCTGGGAGCTGTTCATTTTTGACAACATCATTGAGGAGGTCCTAAAGTGTGAAAATGTAAAAGGATGGAGAATAGCGACAGCAAAAGGGACAGAGTGGAGAGAGGTCAACAAAGAGGAACTAAAGGCCTTTATTGGCATGGATAAAAGGTGGGATGTCTCCACACGGGAGCTATTTTTGGATCCACTACAGTATACGGCCACCATGTCGGTTCGGAAGATATGAGGATATCCATCGCTACCTGAGGCTTGATGACAAGAGGACCAGAGGGTTCAGCGAGGCAACTTCCGGCAGACTTCCAGTATGTGTGAGACCTTTTCCAAACAAACTGAGGAGGAAGGTTCATCCCCAGCGACTGCGTCACAGTGGATGAGCAGCTTCCTCCAGACGTGACGCTTGGCATTCCATCCAAAGAGTTGTTTTTTTTAGAGGGTGGATCAGCTTAATATTGCGGAAAGAATGTTGCTTCCAATGTAATTGTCTGCATCATTTCCAATCCCCCATATTTTTTGGGTAAATATATATATCCATACACGCATGCATATATATACACATATATACATACATACTTTTTTAAAGAATATACCTTTATTATTATTCCCCGCAAACCCTTCCGCCTATCCCCCAATTGGAGTAAACTAATAAACACTTCTGCTTCTACTTTCAATCCATACATCTTATACACATTCTACAGACACAGTCTACTTTACAATAGTTCTCTCTTGTTTGTTCTTAGTCCTTCCTCTATTTCTGATGTCCATCCAGTTTGATTTCTATTTGTAACTATGCTATTTCACAAAAGCTCCGAACCTATATACATTCTACAGATCCCTTATGCCCTACATTGTTTATCTTGTTATTAGTCCCATCTTTCAGCTCCACTCAACCCCTCCCATCTATCCCTCAACATCATCCATTTCGGATTTCTACTTGCCATATCAAATCAAATCAAATCAAATGTATTTATATAGCCCTTCGTACATCAGCTGATATCTCAAAGTGCTGTACAGAAACCCAGCCTAAAACCCCAAACAGCAAGCAATGCATGTGTAAAAGCACAGTGGCTAGGAAAAACTCCCTAGAAAGGCCAAAACCTAGGAAGAAACCTAGAGAGGAACCAGGCTATGTGGGGTGGCCAGTCCTCTTCTGGCTGTGCCGGGTAGAGATTATAACAGAACATGGCCAAGATGTTCAAATGTTCATAAATGACCAGCATGGTCGAATAATAATAAGGCAGAACAGTTGAAACTGGAGCAGCAGCACAGTCAGGTGGACTGGGGACAGCAAGGAGTCATCATGTCAGGTAGTCCTGGGGCACGGTCCTAGGGCTCAGGTCCTCCGAGAGAGAGAAAGAAAGAGAGAATTAGAGAGAGCATATGTGGGGTGGCCAGTCCTCTTCTGGCTGTGCCGGGTGGAGATTATAACAGAACATGGCCAAGATGTTCAAATGTTCATAAATGACCAGCATGGTCGAATAATAGTAAGGCAGAACAGTTGAAACTGGAGCAGCAGCATGGCCAGGTGGACTGGGGACAGCAAGGAGTCATCATGTCAGGTAGTCCTGGGACATGGTCCTAGGGCCCAGGCCAGTTGAAACTGGAGCAGCAGCATGGCCAGGTGGACTGGGGACAGCAAGGAGTCATCATGTCAGGTAGTCCTGGGGCATGGTCCTAGGGCTCAGGTCCTCCGAGAGAGAGAAAGAAAGAGAGAAGGAGAGAATTAGAGAACGCACACTTATATTCACACAGGACACCGAATAGGACAGGAGAAGTACTCCAGATATAACAAACTGACCCTAGCCCCCCGACACATAAACTACTGCAGCATAAATACTGGAGGCTGAGATATATTTTTCAACTGTGCTGTGATGCTTCACAAAATAATTGAACCTTCCTATTCTCATAGCTTCTACAGATTGTAAATTAAAAATAAACATTTTTGCTAAAATAATTATTATATTATTGATTGATTGACTATGGCTTTTCAAATCACCCAGTATTGCTATCTGTAGTGTTAGTTCTAGGCAAATGTTGCAATTCTTCAGCCATTCCTGGACCTGTAACCAAAAATGAGCTACTTATGGACAATACCAAAATAAATTATTTAATGACTCTGCCTCCTCACAGCAGAATCTGCAGAGATGGGAAGATTGTATCCCCCATATATATAACATTGCATATCAATTCATAAACCAAGTGCCATGGAATGGATACATCGAAAATCTCTTTCCAACTATTTTGCAATTTATATGGCACAGCTGTCAGTTTTTTGGTCCTTAAATGAAATTGGTACATGTTTTTATTTATCACACTTTTCTTTAACCATTTACGTTCTTTAATGCAGGGCCGACATACAAGTTCCTTACTTTTTTCCCCTTCTACTTGCCTCTTCCATTTTTGTGGTAATGCTGCAATTAATTGGTTGTAATTTTGGGTAGAGCAGACATTTCCACGTCTGTGTTAGCTGCATGTGTCACAACTCCACCAGCCCTATTTATGATATCATTCACTAAATGTTGTCACGTTCTGACCTTTATTTCCTGTGTTTTGTAATTAGTTAGTATGGTCAGGGCGTGAGTTGGGTGGGCAGTCTATGTTTGTTTTTCTATGATTTGAGTATTTCTATGTTTCGGCCTAGTATGGTTCTCAATCAGAGGCAGGTGTCATTAGTTGTCTCTGATTGAGAATCATACTTAGGTAGCCTGGGTTTCACTGTGTGTTTGTGGGTGATTGTTCCTGTCTCTGTGTTTGTTTGCACCAGATTAGGCTCAGTCACTTGGTTTTTTCTTTTCAATTGTTTTGGAAGAGAAGAGAACGAGCGCCATTCTCCTTGCGGAGATGGTGCTAAATACATCAACACGGTCGGTCCCTGGGATTGGGCTGGCCAACACGATTCGGTTTGCTTGGAAGGAAAAGGAGTTTGAGCCTTTAGGACGGGAATCCTTTGGAAGGATAATATTGATGGGGATTCTAAAGCTGACGGTGAAGGACGTGTTTTGTTTCCAAGGCAACTCGTTGGAGGGAGCATACGACGTTGCACTATATACAGAGGAAAAACACGATGATATCCTGAGAAGGGCAAGAGCAGTGGGAGGTGAGAGGCCGATGTGCCACTACGAAATAACAAGCCTGGCGAAGAATAACTTTAAGGTTGGAACTGTGAACATTTACAACCCTTACGTTAAGGACGAAGAGGTGAGGGCTTTTCTGGGGAGATACATGGATAACGTCTCCTCAGCAAGGCACCTCAAAGACTCCCTTGGGTTTTGGAATGGGAGGAGAGGCTTCCAGGCCCTCCTCAGAGAGGACCCAAGGGGACATGGTGGCTACCTCCATCCTCCTGCTATGTTCTCCCTAGGGGCTGACAGGGGGACGTTGTATTATGCACGTCAGCCCCCATTTTGCAGACGCTGTATGGCCTATGGTCACATATTCGCCTCATGCAGTGCAAGAAAATGCAGATTTTGTGCATCTGAGGATCACGAGGCGAGGGATTGTGACAAGCCTAAGACGTGCCATGGGTGTGGCTCGTCAGCACACCTGTGGAGGGGGTGCCCGGCCCGTCAGAGGTCATATGCGTCTGCGGCTGGGGGGAGCAGGAGCGGGGGATGGGGGAAGAAGAGGAGGGGAAGGAAGCACGCCTCATGACCAGAGTTCAGGTCAGAGGGGAAGGCCACGAGGAAGGAGGAGGAGCCAGAAGCGGCGGATGGAAGAGAGAAGGAAACGGAAGGCACGGGAGTAGGAGAACCAGAAAAAGCGGCGGAAGAAGGCAACCGAGTGGAGGAGCATGAGAGAGAAGAAAGCGAGGGAGGAGTGGTGGAGAAGGAGACGGTGGAAGAGAAAGTGGACTGGGGGGAAAGTGCCATGGTGGAAGAGATGAGGGGTATGGTGGAGGAGCTGGCGGGGGAGGGTGGTATCTCTTCACTGCCGCCATCACCAAAGAAGAGTATGAAGAGGAGGGGCGATTGGCCGACAGTGAGGGGGGAAGGGATGGCCAAGAGAGTGATGGGGGCGGGAGAAACCTCTGGGTTGCTGCTGGTTTCCCCAGGCCCTCAACTTCTGTTGGGTGGGGACACACATAACAAGACTCAGGACTGGGTACAAGAGGAGGTGGGGAGTTTTTTGTTTGGGGACTCAGCCTCCCCAATTTTTTTCCAAACCAGCTGCAACACTGGGGAGGGGGAGGATTGTGGTGGTAGACCCAGGGTGCAGGGCACTCCGAGCCAAACACTATTCCTGCATCCTGGGAGGGTGTGATGGAGGAAGAGGGGGGATGTCGGGATTACGGATGGTGTTCTCACCGGTAGATATGGAGCAGGGGAGCATCGGGTGAGTCTCCTGTTTTATGTTTTTTCTGTCTGGGTTTAGAATTTGAGTGTATTACATGTATTTATTTTTCATGGAGTCTAATTTTACTTTTGTTAGTTTAAATGTAAGGGGTTTAAGGGATTTTGTTAAGAGGAGGGCGGTTTTTAGTTATTTGGAGGGTGTGGGGTTTGATTTTTGTTTTTTACAGGAGGTTCACCTGAGGGATGGAGGGGATGTTATTAGGTTTAAGAGGGAGTGGGACAAGGGGGAGTCGGTTTGGGGTGTTGGGGGTGCACTCATCGGGGTAGGGATTTTGTGTGGGCACAGGGAGGTAAAAGTGGAGGATTCTTTCGTGGTAATGCAGGGGAGGGTTATAGGGGTGGATGTCACGATAAGGGATTGTAAATTTAGATTAGTGGTGGTGTATGGGCCACAGGTGGTGGCAGACAGAAGGGAGATGGTGGACTGTCTGACGCCCTGTGTGTCACAAATAGGAAATTAGTGATAGGGGGGATTTTAATACAGATTTAGGAAGAGGGGGATAGCAGTGCGGGCGCCATTGCCAGGCTAATGGCTTGCCATGGTCTGGTAGATGGTGGTCTGCACACTACTCCGAAAATGGACGGTCCTACATGGCGTAACTCCAGGGGGTTGAGCGGAGGCTCGACTATATTTTGTACCCAGGTCTTTGGGTAAGTTGTCTGGGCGGCTGTTGCCTGTTTTCTTTTCGGATCACGACGGGTGCTCCTGCAGGTGGGGTCGCCAGTCTGCCTCTTTGGTAGAGGGTACTGGAAGCTAGATCGGGATGTGCTGGAGGAGCAGGCTTTTGTTGACGGGTTTTATGGTTTCTTTTGGAGGCTTGAGGGCCTCCGGTCCATGTGCGAGGGTGTTAGAGTGGTGGGAATTAGTTAAGGTGAGGATTAGGGCTTTTATAATAGGGTATTGCAAGAGGAAAAAAAGGAGGAGAGGAGGGAGGTGGATCGTATCCAGAGGTTAATTGAACTCGAATACGAGGCAGGCAACCTCGGCGGGTCGTTTGACTGGGAGAGATCCGCAACCCTAAAGGCGCAGCTCAGGGAGTTGCAGGAGCGGAAGGCTCGAGCTTTCCTTGAGCGAGCGCATAGTGGCTTTCTAGAACATAATGAGACTTGTTCTGCTATGTTCTTTAAGTTGGTTAGGGCAAGACAGAGTAGGAAGGTAATGCATGGTGTTAGGGAAGAAAATGGTAGTATAGTTAGAGAACCAGAGGATATGGTCAGGGTGACAACTGATCATTTCCAAGGTTTATTTAAGGAAAGGGAAATAGATGTAGAGCAGGGAAATGTGTTTTAGAACACTTGTCCAGGCGGTTGCCGGAGGACATTAGAGAAGTGATGGAGGCCCAGATCTCACTAGAAGAGGTTGAGAGCGCTCTTAGGAGGATGGGAAAAGGGAAGGTGCCTGGGATAGATGGGCTGCCGGCTGAGTTTTATCTCAAGTTTTGGGGTATACTTGGACCAGTGGTCCTCGAAGTCTTGAAGGCCATCCTTGAGACGGGGGTCCCGGGGGGATCAATGGCTGTTGGTGTGCTGTCACTTTTATATAAGAAGGGGGAAGTAACAGACCTTGGCAACTGGCGGCCGTTGACCATGCTGTGTGTAGATTACAAGCTACTTGCAAAGGTTTTAGCAGACCGGTTGCGCACAGCCCTTCCCTACGTCGTTCATGAGGATCAGACGTGCGGGGTAGAGGGCCGCTCTATTAGATGGAACCTACAGTTAATCAGGGACTCCATCGCTTGGGTTGAAGATAGAGGTCTGCCTTTAATGGTAGCAGCGCAGGATCAGGCGAAAGCCTTCGATCGCGTGAATAGATCCTTTTTATTCAGAGTGTTAGGTCGATTAGGATTTGGGGAGAAGTTCATAGGATGGATTCGTACATTATATGTCGGAGCGGGGTGCCGAGTTAGTGTAAATAGTCACTTGGGTGACGTTTTTGACCTCTCGTCTGGGGTCAGGCAGGGTGCCCACTCTCGGCTCTCCTCTTCGTTCTGTACATGGAGCCTCTGGGGCTGCCATTAGGGCAGACACAGGGGTGGAAGGTTTGCTGATCCCTGGAAGTGGTGGGCTGCGTGTTAAGATGACGCAGTACGCCGACGACACTTCCTTGCTGTTGTGCAAGGACTCGTGCCTGACAAGGTCCCTTGCCATCTTTGGGGATTTCACCCGAGCGTCGGGAGCAGTTCTGAACCATGCAAAGTCTTCTGTCAAGTTTTTCGGAAGATGGCGCGGTAGAACGGATGTGCCTGGGGGGTTATCTCTCTGTGAGGGGGCCCTGAGGATTCTCGGGGTCCATTTTGAGACCTCCGGCTCAGCGACGCTAAACTGGAACATGCGTATCGCAGTGGTACAGAGGAAGCTAGCAATGTGGAAAGCTAGGTATTTGTCTTTTATGGGCAAAGTTCTGGTCCTAAAGGTGGATGTGTTGCCGTCTCTTTGTATTTGGCATACATCTACCCATTGCCGGCTTGTCTGAGGAGGCCTCTAGTGAGGCTTGTGTTTCAGTTTATGTGGAGTGGCAGGTGCGAGTGGGTCGCCAGGGCACGCATGATCTGTCCCATCGGGGAGGGAGGTAGGGGGTACCACATTTCCCCCTCAAGCTGGACTCAATTTTTGTTTCCTTCTTGTTAACGGAGCTTGCTCAGCCAGTGATACACCCGTCCGGTTACCTCCTGCGGGTGTTTTTCTCGTATCAGGCGAGAAGCATAATGGTGTGGTCTAACACGGGTCCTCGGGCGGAACAGCTGCCGTGGCACTTTGGTCATGCGGCCAAGTGGCTGCGTGCGCACCCTGAGGTTGAAGTTGCCCGAGTAGGTTTAGATCACAGGCACCTGTACGAGGAGGTCAGAAAGGCAGGGAGTCCGGCGCCTGTAGTGGGCATCTCGGAAGTGGTCTGGGAGGGAGTGCAGGCGCGGGGTCTGGATAACAGGCTCAAGGACCTGAATTGGTTGAGCCTTCATAAGTGTTTGCCGGTCGTTCCATCTTGTACCGGTATAATTTGGTGCAATCCCCACCTGTCTAAGATCCTCTTGTGGCAGGGAGGAGACTGTGCGCCATGTCTTTTGGGACTGTGCCTTTGCCGGAGTAGTATGGGCTAGGGCACGGGTGTTGTTAGGTTTGGTAAAGGGGGATTTTGTATTGACGTGGGCCAGGTTAGAGAGGGGTGTAGGGAGAGCGAGAGGGACGGATAGGGACAGGTTTCCGCTCTGGCTTCTCATGAGTCTCTTTAAACGGGGCTGTGGGAAGCAAGGCAGAACATGGTGAAGACAGGGAAAGATTGGGGGGTGGAAGGGATAGTGAGGAGGGTGGAAGGAGATTTGAGGGGGAGGATGAAGAGGGAGGAGAGGAAGTGGGGGCAGCATGCTGCTCGGGAGAGGTGGAAGGGGGGTTTAGGGCTGGGTGTCATTTAGATTTGTAAGAGGATAGATTAGGGACGGGGAGATAGGGAGAGGTATTTTGTAGGATAACGGGGAGGGAAGATGCTCCCCTGAGGTTTTGTTTGTGGTTTATGTTTTAGTTTAATTAGTTTATTTAAAATACCATTATTTGTGTATGTATGTAAATTATGAGTTGTAAAGAATGAATGGTATTGAAGATAATAAACTATTTTTA